>NW_009936450.1:0-7863 GCF_000696875.1 Nestor notabilis
GGCCCCCCGGCCCGGAATGAAGTTCGCTCTGAGCAACCGAGCTCAGCAGTAGCGGTGTCATCGGTCGGCGGTGAAAGAAACGGGAGTTAAATTCCAGCTGCTTTCAGGGAAATTAAACTTCAGTTTCAGCAATAATAAAAAATAAACCAGACTGCGCCACAGATTCAAGAGAATGGTTGGGGCTGGAAGGGTCCAACCCCCCCGCCGGGGCAGGGGCACCCGGAGCGTGTCGCACAGGAACATGTCCAGGCGGGTTTTGAATGCCTCCAGAGAGGGAGACCCCGCGAGCTCCGGCTGTTCCAGTGCTCCGCCACCCTCAACGTAAAGCTCTGCCTCATGTTGAGGTGAAAGGTTTTGTGTTTCAGTTTATGGTCAATGCACCTCGTCCTGCCGCCGGGCACCACTGCAAACATGTCGGCACCCATCGTCCTGGCACCCACCTTTGGGACATTTATATGCATGAATGAGATCCCCTCTCAGTCTTCTCTAAGCAGGCCCAGCTCCTGCAGTCTGTTTGCCTGTACTTGCAGTCTAGCACCGAGCTGCTACTTTATCTGTCTTACCTGTTACACATAATTTCTCAAGCAACACTACTGGGACAAGTAAACACTTTCCCCTCTTGCCAGTGAAGTCTTAAAGCTTCTGTAGGCTGAGTTACTCTGCTGGCTCAGCTGCGCAGGTGTTAACTGCTCATCACTGGCTACAGCACTGTTGCAGGGGCTCCAGAAACCTGTCGTGGCTCTTGCTGTTCGCAGAAGGAACGTATTTGCTACAGAAGAGATTCCAGTGCACGCATCCCTGCATCCGTATA
This sequence comes from Nestor notabilis, assembly GCF_000696875.1. Lineage (NCBI taxonomy): Eukaryota > Metazoa > Chordata > Aves > Psittaciformes > Psittacidae > Nestor > Nestor notabilis. The sequence goes on from NW_009936450.1 coordinate 812, forward strand.
TGTATGTATACACAAATACGCAGATTTTGCAGCGGGAACTTGAAACATTTTGAAATCCAAGCTATGCTACAAGTGATTTGACATGGTTGCCCAAAAAAGGGTAAGGGTCACGCGATGAGTGCCCACAAGGACAGAAGGCTTGAGTTAATTCCTTTGAAGTCTTATCCATTTTTGAACTGAAAAAGGTAACGCTGTGATTATTGGTCTTTGGGGTTTTCTGCTCCTGCCTGTGCTTTCCTCTACAAATACCTTGCAGATATTTAAGTGTTCAAGCTCCTAATTAACAGATTAGCATCCTGGGAGATGGCAGTATGAGAGAGGCACTGAAATACCAGGGTAAATCCTTAATATGAAAGTCAGTGTAGCAAATCGACCATGTTTCCCCCTGCACAGATGTAAAAATTACAGTACTGAAAATGTGTATAAGCCAAGCAGGGCAAGAAATTGAAACTTTTTCCATATAGCAGAGATGCAGAGATACACCCAGGGCTGCTTCTATTCTGTGTGTTTCTATGCTGTATATAAATCACCCGACGTTTTCAGTATATCAGCAGCGATTTAAACAAAAGAGCTCCCAATATTTGCCTGGAGTTTGGCTGGGTTTTGTTATGTTCAGAAACAGGGCCTCCCTTGTGTGTTTTTAACAGTACCATAAAGGTCTGTCTCAGATAGAGTGTAAGGTATGGGCCGTAAACCTTCCACCAGGGCTTGCTCTTTGTATTCATGAGCATGTAGGAAATATTCCTGCAGTTTTTTACCCCTTGTCAGCGCTTTGTTACTTTAAATTTGTCTTTACAAGTGTGGATTACATCTGTGGGAAACATGCTAGCTGAGCAGGAGGCAGCCAGCCAGAGACATCTAAAGTGGAATCACTCTGGAGAGCTTTACATTCTGGCTTGCCCTCCTTCTGTCCCTTCGAATTAACATGTGTGTTATCAGGCTACACTTGCAGTTTTTGTTTGAGAAAATAAGAGCAGCGATTTGCTATCCAGCCCTCTGATACCTTTGGGAAGAAGATATTTAACTGAAATAGTCTTTTACTCTGTTTGCACAGCACCTAGCACAGTGAGAACTAACCCAGGACTTTTTGCTGCTACTGGAATACATGTGTTGACACCTACACTAGGCTGTGCTTACAGCGTGGTAACGAGTAAATTTGCTTTTTGGGTGATGGGTGCTAGCATAACCCCCAGCAGCACCATTTGTCCTCAGATGAGGGGACAGGTAATGATCTCGCCAAGCATCAGCACAAAAGCAGAATTCATATATTCATTCATCTATAATTATAAGGTGAAATAGGGACCAGGGCATGAGTGCATGGCAGGACAGCTTGCTGTATTTAAACACGCCTTCCCACACCCCTGCCCACCCTCCTCCTTGGGCCCGCTCAGGGGATATTTATGGCAACCATTCTCATCTTTGTTTTAACTCCCTGCATATTGTCTTACCTGGTTTTTGGTTCCTTGAATGACAGCATGTCATTCATTAACTTAATTTTCCATTACCCAAAATGCTTGTAACTGTGTTTACTTGCTCAGTCCTGGGTTTCTTTTTTGCCCCTTGGTTTCAGGTGGAAGCCAGCTGGAATGGCACCAACACTGAAGTGCATCTAAGCTCAGAGGGATGCTGCTTGTTCCCCTATTTTATTTTTTTTTTTGGCTCATTTTTCTGTTTGCAGGTCACAAAAAGTAGGGAAAAGGGGAGATAAGGTGTTGTTTGGAGGGAGAAAAAAAAATATTTTTGAAGTTCTGTTATGCGATTTCTTAACACTTTCAAATACCTTAAAATATCAGGAACTAAAGAAAGACTAATCAGCTCTGGCAAAGGTTGTCCTGTCCTTGACTTGCAAGGACATGAGGTGGAGGAAGGCAAAACTGTGGCACATCTGCTGCTGGAGCAGGAAACAAACTCTTGGGAGTTTGCTGCAGCCTGCAGGTGCCCAGGAAAGATAAAATGTGTGGATTCCTGCACTGTGAAGAAAGCGATACAGACTGGTCCTCCAGGTAACTACTGGGTAAAGATCTGGGTGGCAAAAAGCCTAAATTTGACATCCATGAACTCTCCCTCTCTTACAGAGGCTTACTGAATACTAGGCTACAGGATTAGTGCTTGCTTTATATCCCCTGGTGAGATGTTTTTATAAGGCTCTTAGTGAAATTACCACATATTTATCTTCCATTTCTAAAGAACGAAGTAATTAAACTTACTCAGAGAACTCTTTTAAGGACTTCTCTTTTAATTGCCAGTAAATTTTTACAATTACATACATAAAACTCCATGGAAGCATATAAAATCATCAGAATGGTAATGTACAGCTCCACAGAGCCAAACTGATTTGCAACTCTCTTGCCTCCGAGACAGCAGCACTTGTGATGCTACCACATACCTGTGAACTGGTATGTGCCACACAGGGGTCAGCAATTTTGCTTCTGTTAGGGGCTGACCACACCAGAGTGAACTCCAGGGCCTCTCCTGAAGACATCCCCTGACTGGTAATCATAAAATGGTTTGGGTTGGAAAGGACCTTAAGATTATCTAGTTCCAACCCCCCTACCATGGGCAGAGACACCTCACACTGAACCATGTCACCCAAGGCTCTGTCCAACTTGTCCTTGAACACTGCCAGGGATGGAGCATTTACCACTTCTCTGGGCAACCCATTCCAGTGCCTCACCACCCTCACTGTAAAGAGCTTCTTCCTTATATCTAACCTGAACTCCCCTGTTTAGTTTAAACCCATTACCCCTTGTCCTATCACTACAGTCCCTAATGAAGAGTCTCTCTCCAGGGCTTGATAATCAAGTCAAACCTTTCATTATCAAACCTTGATAATCAATTAAGACAAATTACAACCAAATGGTGACTCAAATTCAATTGTGGGATGCTTTATAAATACTGCAAGTTTGCATTTGAAGTACAGATGTGCATATAGTTGTTAAGGTTATAAAACCAGGTACTTACCATAATTTTTCTTTAAGCCACAGAAAGGCTGTGATGGCTTTAATAATGCAAAGGTTGTGGTTTGGGTTTTTTGTTATTGTCTGAGGGGAAGACAGCATTTTTTTGTTAAACACTGATTAGATTATGAGCTTTCCCTGTCAAAAATAGATTCAAGGAATACACATATTGCTCTTAGTGCAGCCAAGAACATTTTTTGGCTATCAGGAATTTGATTTCCAAGGACCCAATCAGTCAGGTTGGAGTCTGAGGCTGAGGAATTTTAGAAAATGTAAATCTCATCCTTGCTGGGAAAACATTCTGTTGTTTGAGACATGCCTTATGTGCTGAGCCTTCCCATAGACAACTGAGGGTCAGTCCACTGGTAAGAAAACCTGAATTGCCCTTCCAGACCTAAGAAGAGGCCTTAAGGTACTAAAGGTGCTAAGCAAGCGAGAGTACCCTATATATCCTTACACAATATCTCAGCATGTGGAGAAAAGGAAAAGCTTCCTCTAATCTTTCCCAAGTGAAAAAGGCTCTGGTTTTCAGGAAAGTGTTGTCAAGCTTACCTGTTTTGCTAGCTGATGTGATTTTTTTAAGGAGAGAAGAAAAGGGGGACTTTGCTGTCCCTTTGTCAAAGAGCAAAAAGGTGGCTTTTTGCTTAGACCAACCAAAGAATAATTCCTATTCCCTATCAGGAATAAGAGTAATTTCAAACACATAAAAAGCACAAAAAAACTGAATCTAAAGGGGGATGCCTCTTAAATGCTTTCAGATAAGAACTATGGACCCCAAAAGCATCAAAAGTTATGAGATGTCTCACATAATTACTGTGGCGAGGTTTGACTCCTGTCTTTGAAGATGCCAGCTTTAATGCACACTGCTGCAAAAGTAGTCAGGTGTGTCCCATGCTGCCAGCAAAGAATAAAAACCAAAGAGAAATAAAGAAAAGCAGGATACTGTTATTTCTCTTAGTAACAAAAATCACAAGTGTTGGCCAAAAGGTCCCAAATGTGGTACAGCAAAGGGCCAGTTCCACAAAATATGAAGATGGATGACTTGTGCTTCAAACTTAGGTCCTGATTATTGGCATTTGCTTACTTCATTGCCGTGAGTGCTCTCACCAAGCTGCAGATCAGCTGAACACAGGTGAGGATGTGAATAATGTACAATCTCCATGAGTGACTAGAGGAGCACACCAGTTTCTTCCTGGCTATGCAAAAATGGAAGGATGCAAGGAGACATCAGTGGAGAAGGACAGGAACCACATTCCTTCCCTAAGGAATCCCATGTGCATTTTTTTTCCTGTAAGGATCCAAAAAAAAGCAGACATTAGTACCATTATTTGTGTATAAGATTTTAAAGACTAGAGAATTTCATGTTACAGGAAAGTTGTAAAATTAAGTTTTTCTGAAAATTATAGAATGAGCTCATATCAAGATTTATGAATTTCAAGTAAGTGTTCTTTGCAATTTTTTGTCTATAAAAGGTGCAGCTTTGTTTTTTATCTAATTCACATCTCCAACAAAGTTATTTTTGTAAATATTCACCGACCAATTGTCAGATTTATGGTAAAAGCAAAGGTTTCACATTTTGGTAGCCACACTGGTCTCCCTAAAGGTTCAATTCAGAAAACAATTTTTAGCAGAAGAGTAAATTAGTGAACACTGAAATGCTCTAAATTTTAGCCTATTTCTAATAAAACTGAACCACCATTACCAAAGGAAAATGCCAAAATCTTTCCACTTTGAGTATTTCACATAAGGCACAAGTCCATTTCATTGTGTTCATAGAAAGGTAATAAATAAACTTTGTGCTACACAGCCTTCCTATTTGACTGATAGCAAGTAAGCTCTCTGTTCTGAATTGATGTCCTAATTTTACTGACGAACTTAATTTCCCAGATCTTAGATTTCCAAGAAATGGTAAAATACACCAGCACGGGGCAGTAGTTTGCTGCTGGGTATTATGCTGCTCATTAACTCCAGTGAGTTTAAAAGCACAGCTGCCTAGCCACATTTAAGAGGGTTTTATTTATATTTAAAAAGTAACTTCACTTTGATCTGTACCATACACGTTTCATAACTATTTGCCTTTGTGCAATTGCTGTGTTATTTTGTTCCTTTACATGTCCCTTTTATCCACTTGGATCTCAATCCTGGACACTATCCAAGGAGAGTTAGATAGGATACTGCAAGCCTGATAAAGATACCAAGATAAAACTCATTCCTCTCTGTCGTTTCAGGGCCACCCAGCATTGCAGCCTGGCCCATCACTGGTGCTGGGTTGCACACAGTTGTGCTGTTTGGGACTGAGAGCAAAGGTGCAGCAGGTCGGCTCAGTGGCGTGAACTGGCCTGAAGGCCCCAGGGCTGCTTCACATTCAAACTCCTTCCATCTGCCAGTGTATTAAAGGTGAAGTGTGGGGAGAGAAGGGGCTGAAACCCCCTTCATGTTCTGGTCAGTAATTATGGTGATATATGTAAAGCTTTAAATACAAGGGAATCCTGTCTGTAAGGCATGCTTCAGGTGTGCTGTTCCTTTGGGACTTTGCACACCTGCTGACATTTCGTGTTAATCTGAACTCATCTTACATCATTGATTCTGTATTTGCATTGATGACTTTAAGTTGTAATCAGTCAAACATTACATGTGATGTATGGTACACTCAATAAACTCGGTTACTTGGTCCTGCCCCCGTACATCTATATTAGTCATTCTCTACTGAATTTTGAAAAGGTCCAGGGACTATATTCAGCTGCATAGGGTTGCTCAGGAACTGTACAGTATTCATCTAAAACAATCAGTCTGTCTTGCTTAAAATCATGTATTCCTGAGTTTTGCTTGTGTGGTAGATCTACCAGTTACTTACTGATGAGTCTTTTGAAAAGTCTCCAAGAATGTTTTTCCCATGGAGATTTAATCTGAGGTTTTTGTTAGTGTTACCAGCTGCCCTGAGTGCGTTAGAGAAAAACTGTAGCACATGCCTGTGGCCAATTAGTGCATCCTTAGGAGACAGACTAGTAGCTTGGTCCACCCAAGCATTTGGCTTGGGATTTTGCAGAAGTTTCCTTTCCTGAAGATGTCTGAGCAAATTCATCTCTTAACAAAAGCTGGAAACTCCAAAGTGACTGAAGAAATCTCATAGCACATGGTTCCCTTCTTTGACCTTGTCCTTCAATCTGACTGAAATATGTAAAAGGAGAAATGTGAGTGTTGACGTTACTCTGACCAGCATGGGTGAACAGTGAAATCTAGCCTAACAGTCTTTCCATAGCTGAAGTGGGTTGGGGTTTTTTTCCTGTCTGGTAATGTTGTAGCCTTTTACACTGTAAAGGAAGAAGAGTGACTGATGGGAGCCAGAGGAATCCAACTCGGGTACCATGTTGCTCCTGTTGCTTAGGGTTTCGAGAAAGAGGGTTCAGATACATTTTGTGCATGCAGATTTAATACCACCAAGTTCAGACTGGCCAACATTTAAACTGTGATCGTAGGTGTGTGGGGGCATCCACTGGAGTATATTTGTCAGTGTTTGCCATCACATACTGGATGCTTTTCTAGGACTTAACTTGTCCTTTTTTAACCTTCCCCCCTGCTCCTGAATCCTACTAAATTTTACTACATGGATAAAACCATGTATCTCATGACTTTGTTAATGCTCTAGCTCAGGTAGGAGCGACAGCACATTTTCTAACCACCTTCTTGGCCTTCAGCCACAACTTCAGTGCAGTGCTTTGGTTGCCATGCCCGTTATGCTGAGTATCTGTTCTGTGAGAGAGTAAGCGCAGGTCTTGGCACAGGAGATACATGTGTGTGTTTAGAAATACGTGTGTATGCGTTAGGGTTCCCTTAAATTAAAAAACGGAGGATGAGTTGGGTGTTGACAGTCTCTGAGTGTCAGTAACCACTGCTGAGCAGAACTATGATAAACAGTTTTATATCGTGTGGTTTAGATTATTATTCTACTGATGAGACTGAGGGTTTTTTCCGCTCACATAGATCCTATGAAATACCACCACGGCACAAAAACCCCGCCCTTAAAGCCGCGGTGTGACAACGGAGCACTTGACCTGCACGGTTTACGCTGTCAAAGACAATAAACCGACCGCTGCC
>NW_009936451.1:0-3634 GCF_000696875.1 Nestor notabilis
CTGCTCTTCTACGGCTTCTTGTACCTGGCCATCTATGCTCAGGTGTCCCAGTCCAAGTCCTGCGACAAGATCTCCTGCTTCTCGGGTCATTGTGTCAACTCCACCTGTGTCTGTGACCAGGGCTGGGTGGGAGACCAGTGCCAACACTGCCAGGGCAGGTTCAAGTAAGTCTCTGCTTATTACGATTCCCTTTTCCTCCTCCCTGCACCCATTCCCTGTCGCTTTCACTTGCCTGTTTGCTTTTTTTTTTTTTTTTCTTGGGTTTTCTTGGATTCTTTTTTTGGTGGGTGATTCTGTTCATGTGTGGTGGAAGTATGTGATAGAAGTTCAGGGTGAAATAGGCTCCTCTACTTCATGGTCCCTCCCTCTAGGAACATACAGGACGCAGTCCTCTGGAGGAAAATTGTACCGGCTGACTTACCGCTGAAAATAGGCTGCTCCACTTGATGGGAACTGAGAGACAAGGAGAAATCGGCCTAAAGCTGTGTCGCTGCTGTCCCTTCTGGAAGTGTCATGGAAGTGACATGTGCACTTCATGGTGCTGCCCAGCGAGCAGAAAATGCTAGTGGATTTCAATGACCTCTTCCTTCGGGAGAGTGCAAGTGTTTTGCTCGTTCCAGTCTTCCTTTCAAGTGTTATAGTTAAGTGGGGCATTAGTCAGGCACGTTCAGGGTGACACAAACATAACTTTGTGAAACGTACATCCCTTGTGGCAAGGTTTGCTGGAGAGGAGAGAGTGGTAAATGTAAACCAGTAACATATTTTTGCAAAGGAGTGAGTGGTGGATGGAGCAAGAACTATCTTCTCATTCTTAAAAGTGGATGTGATACCGAGTCATTGATCAGTGAGAAGGAAGCACACCCTGACACTTGCTTTTCTACATGTAGTGGAAAAGAAGACTTAATTTATAGGGCTGTCACTTTCCCCTCCGCCCCCTTTGGTATCAGTATAAAGACTGGCTGTGAAGGATACTGTTTGCTGTTATTTCGCTGTATAACCTTGGACAGGACATCTCATTTCATTCCCTTGTAAAACACCCCTTAAAAGCAGGAGGTCTATTTATTAAGTATATTGACACACGTAGCTGGGAAGTGTTCTAGTATTTAGCTGTTAACAATGCATCGGTGAGGCTATGTCTTGGAGAAATCAAATTCTGTCTTTGGAAAAGTACCTTTAGTAGGTTAAAAGTATCAATAGTCTATTTTAAAATGTGTTTAAGTTCAGTTTTCTCTGTGGAGTACTAGAATTAAGCTATATAATTTACATCTCTTTTAAACATTTAATCCAAGGTCACTCATTCCTAAATAAACTAAAAGTAAATCCAGTAACTTGTTAGCTAGTGAAGTTAAGGAGTAGCTGGAGTCAGACATGTTGGCTGAAGTAATGTACATGCTGCACAGGAAGAAACAATTCACTGATGATATTTGGTGGATGTCCTGGGTTCAGCTGTAGCAGTTATTTTTCCCCTTATTCAATCAGTGTGATTAGAACTGAGTTACAAAGGTAATAGAAAGCAAATTTAATTTTTTTTTTTCTGCATATGAATTTGGTAGTAAGATTTTAAAGTTGGTCATTCTGCGTGTGTTGAGGATTTGGGGTCTATCCTACTTTGTGCTGTGGAACAATGGGCTAATTGCAGAGGAATTGAGTGAGGAGAGGAGGCCCAGGTGAATCTTCTTTGTGTGTGAGGATCTGCAGGAGACAGGCTGCCAGAGCTATTATTCCCTTGCTTTAAAGAGATTAGTTGTATCCTTTGTCTTGATGCCACTCATAACAGACCGTGATAGTTCAAGGGCTGAAGCAAATTTTCATTTCTTAAATTCAAAAGCCTGTTGTGAATTAGTATATCTTCTAAATGGTTACTGGAGCCTTTATCCAGTCGTTACAGGTATTCCCTTGATGGTCCGTTGAAACATTTATGTTTCTTTACATCGGTTGTATTCGTGGAGTGAGGAGGCACAGTGGTTACGGTTTTTCAGTTCTGGTAGAAAGTTAATAATCCATCCCCACCTAGAGGAAGTTCTGCCTGAATGTTGAAAGAGCATTTCTTCTGAGCTAAGCCAACACACGGGTTAATTGCTGTGCCCTTAAGAGTTTCGGCGAAATCAAAATAGATTTCTCATTAACTCCTTTACATGCTTTCATGCTTAGGTTTAGAAACGACAGCGATGCTTGCATTGTGATTATTATCATGGAAGTAAGCTGTTTGTATGTTGGAGACCTATTTTTTACTGTTGACACTTTCATAGTGCTATCTTTGATAGCTCATCTTTATTGTTGGAAGCAAAATATACTCTGCAATGAAAATAAGCGTTCTGAGATTTGAAGGTTTTCAAATCCTGTGAGTTAGGAATGCCACGAAATACGTTAAGGTGTCTTATAATGCAAGTAACAACTCGGAGCGGTTGTAATTTGAATCCTGAAAATTCAGATGAGTGTTGAGTCAAGTCTGTTGTATTTGCAACTGAAGAGCTGGAAAAAGCATGTTAGTCTGCCTGATGGCCGGGTGATTGAAGACCTTTCTGACTTCTGTGGCACTTGATGGTTTGACTTATTATCGTGGAACATTTGCATGTTGGTTCCATTTGTCTGTGAAGCGAGTATCTGCTTTATGCATCAGTAGCTGTGCGCTTTTGCTGCAGTGGTACTTTCATTTGAGAAGTTGGATGTCTGTCACGTTTGCAGCAGTTGCTTCTGCCAGGAAGAATTATTATGAAGAATGTTTCAGAATGACATGAAGATTGAAAAGTGCTTGGCTATTGTAACTGCATTAACAATTACTTTCTGGGTTGTAGAAACAATCTATACAAATGTTAGTAGAAACTTGTGTATTATTCTGAACATTTATGTCGTTTCAAAGTTTCAGCACCTGAAGTGTCCTGGTGCTTCCCTGTTATGCAAGATAAAAATTGAGCTTTTAATGACCTAAATTGGATGTAAAAACCCCCTGTTTTCTGTCACTAGATTTATTTGAGAAAACAGAGTTTTAAGGGTCGCCTTAAACCACTGGAAAGTAAAAGGGTCTTTATTTTTATTCGTGTAAGTGAAGTATGGTTATTTTTGCTCTTTGGCAGAACAAGTCACTTGCATTAGCCAGCATCAGGAACATTATCGTAAGAGAAGTACTCTACCTAAGGGTAGCTTGGGACCATTAATTCTTTGGTGAGAGATGTGTAGTATTTCTGGCTTTGTTTTATTTCTTTTTCTAGACTGAGAAATAACATAGCAGAGAAACATCAAAAATAATTGATCAATCTTAGTAAGTAGGTGTCAAAATTAATTGACAATACAGTAGTAACCTTGCCTTTCCCTCGAGGAGAACTACAGAGTAAGTAGACTACTTTTGTAAATGTTGCTCTGGACTGGATGAAAGAAGGGTGTATGGGGGATTCTCTAGCAGTATTTTATTATTCTTATTTATTAACTTTTATGATTACTCCTTGTACTGTGAAGCATGTGGTAACTCATTGTGTAAATGGAAATGTTGTTACTCTTGCTGCATTGCATTCCCATCCTTGTCAGTTGCTTTTCAGAATGGTCTAAGCCTTATCTCTGCCTGGCAGTAAGTCATTTTACTCTGTTCAGGATGGTATCTGAATGCGATTCTGACTTATTTCCATCTCTCCTAAACTTC
>NW_009936451.1:3659-4988 GCF_000696875.1 Nestor notabilis
CTGCTCTGACAGAATGCAAGAACTAAAATGAAAAAGGGAAATTTAGTTATAGAAAAAGGAGGGGAGAGAAATTGTTGGTGCATGCCTACAGGAGACAGGGGGAATACAAGAAAGCCAAAAACTGGGCAGGTTCTGTTTTCATAGCAGGGAGATTCAAGCAGCACAGTTCCCAAGACGTAAACAAAGCCAGAAGCATAAATACAGTGTCCAGTTTTATTCTGATAAACTGATTTATTAAGGAAATTAAGCTTTTAATGCTACATCTACCACTCTTCCCCTATCCTATGCTTCTGAATTTATTGCTCAGTTACAGTTTTTATAATGATATGCGTACAGGCAGAAGGGAGAGGGAAAGGCTGCCCAAATCAGTTGTGTTATGAGACTCCAGGGAATTCAGGGAGACAAACATGAACGACCCAACTGTAGGAAAAGCTGCAGTCACAATGTTTATGTATTTAGATGTCAAAGTTAACCAATCTTGAGATGCAGCACAACAGAAAAACAACCTTTTGCTCCTCAAAGGATGACTTGGAAGGCAAAAAGTTTCTTTCAGTTTGGAACATAAAGTTACCCCTTTCTCTACCTCTGCTTTGTGTGCTGGTGTGTAGAACATTAGAGAAAATGCTGTGCATGAAACTACTCTTCCTTTTAAGCTTTTGAGTACCTAAATGACTGGAAATCTCTAGTCTTCTAAAATGCTGTCTTTTAAAAAAGGTAGATTATGTCTTCAGATGGTTATTGCTGTTTATTTGGTAAGTGGTAAGTCCCAGTTGGCATATGTAATGAAGCAGGATTGTACAGGGTAGGTGAGCACCTTTGAGTACCTACACTTCAGTACATCTGCTTTGCCTAGTCCTAGATACTTAGTTGTTATGGAAAGAGTACGAGCAAATTGATGTTTGGTTATTAAACTTTGTCTCCAGATGTTCTTATAGCACTTGTGAAATTACCTCCTGCATGTTCTCCTTGATTTCTAGAGCTCCTATAAAATACTCTATGTTCTTAAAGGACAAAAAAATTTTCAAGTACAAGAACCATCACAACTGAAATGTCAAAAGGGTATCAAATTTTATTATTCCAGGCAAAATCCTTATTTCCATGTGAAACTGAATTCTGCTGTTTGCAGAATGACTCACACAAGCAAAGTGTCCTTAAATTGCATGTTGTAAATGAACAATAATGTTGTGTAAGAAGTGATCTTTAGAGAAAAGATAGTTTTATCTGCAGCCAGTTGAAGTTCATGCTGCTGTGAAAAGGAGTGACTTTATCCTTCACCCTCCTCTTTGATTACATGCTTCTGCTTCTTATGTAAGCATTAATATTCCTGCT
>NW_009936451.1:5111-20378 GCF_000696875.1 Nestor notabilis
GTGCAGGGAAAAGAAACTCTCCCTTTCGGAAGTGGTACGGACTTAGGTTGCCTTAACTTTAATGTGAAACAACATCACTATGAAACTGGTGGAACTTCCATTATAGGAAGTGAAATCCTGCGTTAGGCTATGAGTTGCAAAACTGCCTTTGCCATCAGCATGGCCTGTATCTGATGCTGAGTTGAACTCCTGATTTAGAGAAGCACCTGTACATGTCTGAGAACACTTTGATTCACTGAAGGCCCATTACAGATTTTCAGAATTCTTCCACTGGTTAGTTATCCTCACCAGTTTCTATAACCAGCAAAACCAAATGCATAATCCTCCTCATCCAGAAAATCTGCCTTACCTCATTTTTCATCTTTGAGTCACTCTGTTTTCTCATGTTTTTTGTCAGGCCTTCAGTATGTCAGGTCTATGTTCCTGTAGGTGAAAACACTTCCTTAAGGAGGAGTGTTCCTTAAGTCATCAACATAAACCAAATTTTTCCATCCTTGATTGCTCTCTTGGGTTTCAGCTTTCCCTATTTGATCAGCATTCTTGAGCTGTGAATGCCAGAACTGGATGCTTGTCTTTCGGTAATGGTTGTACTGGTGAAATGTAGAAGCAGAGTAATCTCTCCCCTGCTGCTTGGTGCCCTGCTGCGTGCAGCTGCAGAGTGTGCTTCGAAGCTTAGCACTGTGCTGGCAGCTCACTCCATTATTTTCTGCCTCACAAGTCCTCTGTCAGAGCTGCTGCATCCTCAGTACTGAGTGATTGGTAGTGGCCCTGCTTTATTCAAACTGGGCTGTGAACTGAACTCAGCCTCCCTTATTTGGAGTGATATTTAGTTGTGGGGCTACAAACATGTATGTGATTGGGATGGACCTGTGCTCTCTTGGAAGTACCCCTCTTCTCCTAAGCAGTAGAAAAGTAACAACAAGCACAGGCTCTTCCCATGTGTAAAGTCAGAGCCATCTATAGGATTGAATCTGAATGCAAGTTAGGCAAAGGGCTTGTGGATTCTGGAGTCGAGTTTGTTTGCAGACTAACCGTTTTGTTACTTGAGCAAGTAAATGTGGGAACTGATGGCTGATGACCCTGTAAGGCCTTCAGTCAGCACCAAAGGCTGCCTGCCATTGCTATGGGTGTGTAAAAAGCTGAGTTTTGTCAAATGTGTGCTGAAGTCTATCCAGAAATGATACCTAAATGCCCGTACTGGTTAAAGCATTTAATATTATGTTTTAAATTGGCAAACAAATAGTTTCACACTATCTCTTGCTTCCTTTAACCAAAATGAAGACGTGATGATCATGTTTTGGAAGGCATTACCATACTTCATGTCATCTTTTTAAGATGAGTATGAGTAGTTTTTGAGAGATCAGTCTATCACATGGCACTAGAAATTGATTTAATTGTATCAAAATGTAGGCAGAAAAGGTAGGAGGTAATATGAGATGCTACAGGAATATCCTTGAGATATTCTTACGCATACTGAAGTGCTGGTGAAAAAGCCCTTTATGTAGTAGAGTTTTAAAAGTGTTGGAAAACTCATGCAATAGTGAAGAATAATTATCTGTCAGTGTCCATGGAATTTATTTTTAGCTGTATACTCTTGTTTTGGAAAACATACTACAAAGTTATGTAAGGAGGAGTAGATGATCATACCTGGAAACAAGGGCACTCCAGTGAACTGTGTCTGTTAACAGTACTGAAGGAACAATAGTAGACTATAAGCAAAGGATGTGTTTTCATGTGAGGTGGGGGAGCAGTGGGAATTTTCAAACTAGTATTATAGGTTGCCCTATATATTCTTAAAAGCCTAATGAATGCATGCGAGAGTTGCATTGATTTTTAGAGCTCCTTGTGGAATAAGACCCTGCTGAGGAATGATGGAACTGAGCTCAATGCTGTCTGTTAGTGTTCATTGACAAGGTGCAAGATCTGCATTCAGTTCTGAAGTCTCCTGCAGGCAGAGAAAACTAAAGCTTCATACATCTCTGAAAAATAATTTAACCACCAGCTCTATAGAATATTCTAGGGCAAACTCTCTGTTAATGCAACAGCATTTTGAGAGAATGAATTCACTGTGAAATCTCTCCCAAAATTTAGTTTATCTCACTCATCAGGAAGAAATGGATTCCAAGATCTGTTTGAATCAGTATTTTGTATTTCTTAGGTAAGGATGGCATGTACTACTGCCGTTGTATGATGACAGAATACCTAGTTTTTATCCATGCTAATGATGGTTAGAAACAAGCTAGTTGTAGAGCATTTCCAAGCTGTAAGCAGCACATGCCTGAGAACCATGATTTGAATAGGGACTTTTGAAGTCAGGGTATTCTAGGATTACCTGGCAATGGAACAAGTACTGAAGTACATAAAAGATTGGATGCAGACACATAAAATGACAGCGTCCAAGTTTTCTTATGGACTTCTTCCATTATTTATGTGCTTCTCTGTCTCATTTGTAAAAAGGAAGTAACACTTCCTGTAAGATTAAAGACTTCAGGTGACTCACGACTGTAATGATGATGGACAGCTAATAAGCTAGGTCCAATTTTAAAGAATGGTTTTCTTCCTAGAACATGATCAATACTATGGCATGAAGTAGTTGTCCAGACTGCACTGTATATCTCAAGCAAATATGTAAAATTGCTTCCTCATTAGGTCAGGTGGACCTAAAACTTGGAAGCAGTCTGTATTGTTACAGAATATTTGAAGAATAAATTGTTCTCTTATTCAAGAGAATCCTTGGAAAAAATTGTACATTGGCCTTCACTGGTGAGCTTTATTTCGGAAGGTAAGACCCCCAAAGACCTAACCCCAATTAAATAATGGAAACAAAATATTGTGATGTGCTGTAGTACTTGAAGAGGTGCTGCTCAACTTGCATGAATACGATGTTCTATATTAGTTATTACATTTCTGTATCAGTACCAAAGAACCATGTATTCTTCATTTGTAGGATGATTGCATTATGTTATTACAGAATTGTGAGTCTGGATTCATGATCTTTAAATGTAGGTTTTTATTATAGACATGCACTTTTATTTTAAGCAAAGATGTATATTTGCTTCCATGATTTTGAGTGTTCAGCTTATTCTCTGTTACGCTGAAGGCTCGTAACTTGCCTTGAAAAAGTGGATCATGTTGAATATGTCATGTTAGTATCGGGATGCAGGAGCTGGGACTGAAGAACAATTAGGAGTATCACAAGAGGACCAGATTTTAACTATGTACGTTACACTTGTGGCAGCAACAATTTTCTCAAAAGCCTGGGAGGAGAGCTGGGGTAATAATGTCTTTAAGCTTTGATATGCTCTGACTTGTATAAAGGAATACTTGATACTTGCAGCTTTATTAGTAAAACCGAAATGCTGAATAATCCAACTGTAGGATAATTTACACCTTTACTTGTTCTTTGTTGAATCTATAGAGCAAGTGTGTTTATGTAGAAGTATATATTTCCCACAAAGAAAATCCAAACCAATAAGCCAACCTCAAAATAGCTCATGTTCATTTTTGTGTGTTCAAGCCCAGCTGATGGATGTTGTTTGGAGGATAGTTGATAATCAAGTGTACATGTGGTATATGCAAGATACATGAAAGCAATTATAGGGAAGAGGGAAATAAACTGTGTTTCATAGAAAATATAGAGCTGCTGTAAGCAAGCTGTGTGCTTCTCTCCTATCAGCAGATCTCTTTTGTTTGCTTCCTAAGTCAATTGAGGCTTTTCTAAAGGGTAACTTGAAGCGTTGAACAGGAGCAGGAAGGTGTTCTTGAAAAATAATGGACTAACAGCTGCTTTTGAAAACATACAAATTCACACTTGTGTGCACAGTTGGAATATCATGTTAAGACATCTCTGTTGGAAAATATTTCTGCAGATGTTTTCTAAAGCCTAACACTGATAATAAGTGTTACATCCAGAACATTCATATTTAAAACTGTATTTTTTTTTCCCCTCTGTGTGTTTTTAGTAGTGTAGCACTTTGTAGGAATGATCTGTGAGCATCTATTTTAAAATCAAGATGACACTCTAGCGCTTTTAATTTCCAAATTGCTTACACTATTTTAATTTTCATGGAGGGAACTCCCCTACCTGTATTTGAGGAAGTACTTACTTCTACACACCTGTATTCTACTTTGTACCTGGATATTGCAGGTAAGTACTAGGCATAACAGTGACCTTGAGAAATAGCCACTTAGGTTTTGAGCTGTTTTCCATGTAGGAAACCTGAAGCTGTGTGGTTATGTAAGCTGACATAACAAATAAGAAAGTAAGTGACTGAATTGAAATGGAAGCTTGGGAGTTTATACAATTTTCTGTAGTTCTGTACCAGCCCTCGTTTTAGGAAGACTGAATAGTTTTCAAATTAGAAATTCTTTTTCTGCAAAAAAACATAGAGGTTGAAGTGCTTTATTTTGGCAGAGACCATTACTGTGTAACATAACCAGATATAAGAAAGGATATGAAGCTTATTCAGGTATGGATACGTAGCTGAGGAGTTTTGTGATGGTATTTTAGACTGACCATTCCAAACATACTGTGTGTCATTCAGTGAGTATATGGGGGCCTCTGTTAATGCAGGTGTAAATGCCAGTATAGGTTAGAGGTTGATAAATGCATAAGAGGATTGGTCTTGAAAGGTGTCCTCAAATGAGCCAGGACATCAAAGCTGGACTGAGTTTGTAGTTGGTGTATCTTCTTGTTTTTAAGTGGGGAGGAGAAAGGATAGTGGGGATGGATGGGGATCAAGCAAACGAGGTTGGACAGGGCTTGGAGCAACCTGGTCTAGTGGAAGGTGTCCCTCGGTGGAACTAGATGATCTCTAAGGTCACTTCAAACCCAAAACATTCTATGATAGAGAGTTCACAAAACCTGTTCATTAACAGGAACACTGCTGAATGATTTTATTTCCCATCCTTGAAGTGCACTTGCTGCATTTGGGGTTTCTATGCTTTCAGAAATCTGCTCTCTAACATAAAACTCTGAGGTGAAAGGCGGCTGAACGTGAGCACAATATTCCTTTTAAGTTAGACTTAGATATTCTTATTTAAGTTGACTGCATTTATAAGTAGCAATTGGACTGGAAAGCAGAGCCTGTGTATGTTAACATGATGGAGGCTTGCAGTGTTGCCCTGAAATGGAATTTGAGAACATCTTCCTCTGAAATTTTACTTTGCGTTGTCTTGATAGTTTGGGGTCGTGCTCAGTAAAGACAGTGAAAAGCCTTTCCTGCTATTAATATTAAACCTGTGGTTACAGTTCTTGCCTACTAAAGGAATTAATTTAAAAAGTCTTAAGCAGTTCTTTGTCGCATCACCTGTGTCTCTTCAAAATAGCTATTTTTTTTATCATTCTGATAAATTTGACTTTTTATTTCCATCTGCCAATAAAAACCACAGCAGATGACAGACATACTTCAACTCATTTTTGAATACAGCAGGTAAGCTTTAACCTGTTTTTCTGTGAGGATCAAGGGAAGCGCTGGCAATATGTGATATTCTTGTTTATGTTATAACTTTCTGATCTACAAGTTTCCTTATTGTCTATATGTAATTCACTGGGTATGGAGGTAAATTATTGTGCTTCAAGACTGGGAGAATGACAAAACTTACATGCTAATTTTGGTGAGAATGAGCACAGCCACACAAGATCTTCAGTAGAAGAAATACTCTTTGTTGATTCATAGTTATGCCATTGCAGGCCTAGGTTTCAGTGTATCATGTCGCTTATTCTGGTGCTACCTGAAGGCATGCTTGTTTTGAATAAAACAACCCTTTTTTTTTTTTTGTTTTATGAGGAAAGTTCTCTGGTATCCTACATTTAAAAATCTACAGGTTTTCAAGCAGCAGCAACTTCTGGGGTTTTCCTCCCTGCTGAGAACTTTCTCATTATGGTTTTGAGTCTTTAACTCCTTCAATTTCTGTTTCGTGTGGTGGGTTCTTTGTTTGTTTGTTTGCAGACCAGAAATATTTAGGAGGCTTTCTGAGATAACAACAACTTACAAGTTATGCAACTTCATCATCTTCAGTATGTCATGTATATATGAAGTATATGTGTTCTCATGATACAGTTTAAATGCTCAGATGCTTTTATTTTGTGCTTGTTTCTGTTTTTAAGGACAGCTGGTCATCCTTGCTGAATTCTTAGTTCTTTGCTCATTACATTCCTCTTGGTAGGATATACTTGCCTTAGAGTTAAGATGTTCTAGTCTAAAAGAATGCGTCAGCACTTCCATAGGAAAGTGACAAATGAAAAATGCTGCTAAAAATCTGGATGGCAATGTCTGGGAGATGCAACCATGACTCTGAAGGGAATTATGGAACTGAGGTTAGCGGGTTTGTGTGTAAGGCTGTTGCTGTGCAGAATAAGTTGTGTATTTTGGTGGATATATACTAGCACTTCATACTTTTATTTGTGCACGTGCTCAACAGGATAAGCTAGTAATACTTTTCAAGGCACCTCTGTACTAGATTTCAATGCTAACTTGGGTTACAGGCTGTATGAACTGGCCTGCTTGCTGCTGTGGATCTTAAGGGTGGATTTTTTTGATAACAGGTGTGAGAGTTTTGGATGATACTGTCTGTGCTTAAGATGATCAGAAGGCTTCTCCCCCTTCCCTGTCCCCCCCGGTGTTGAATTTTACTTAGTCCAGATTCACTTGTGCAGTTCTTTAGGATTTTGTGTACGTGTATGCTTTATGGCTCATAAGTTACTTGCTCAGGCAGCAAAGAGAAAATGATATAGACGTGTGGATATGTGTGGTATCTGCGTATCAGAATTGCTTTTTATTTGTTCATCTACTTAATTATGTTATAGTTTTGGGAGGGTGAAATAGAATCATAGAGTAGTTTGGGTCGAATGGACCTTCAAAGGTCATGTAGTCCAACCCCCCAGCATATATTAACAACGTCTATGCACATACATTGTGTTAATGAATTGATATGGTTGTTAAGTCTTGTAATGATCTAAACTTCTCTAGAAAGTAATTTTCAGAAGCTGTGTGGATAATGAACTCTGCTCTGGGGTTCCACGTACTTGTGGAAGTATTTGTTTGAGGCAGGATTTGAAGGAAGTCTCTCTAAGGAGGTCACCCTTTGCAAAATAAGGAGTGTTTTAGAAATGGGTGAAATTTGAGCACATCCACAAAATAGGGTTTTTGGCTTGTTATTGACTCAGGATGGGAAGCATTTCTTGGGTTTGGAGCTAGGCTAACTTCTATGAAGGTGTGTACCATTGGAAAGCATTCATGGACTTGGACATACTTTAGATTTTTAAATATTTCATGCTTATAAACATTTCATTTAATTCATCTTAAGTAATACTTACTAATACAATTAAGAAATAAAATGGTATTAAATTTATGTAATTTCTATTAAATAAAATATTTATGGTATAGCAAGGAGTAAGATGACTGTTTGGAATTTTGCACTTGCATTTAGACTGAAGCCCTGACTCTCAGTTACTATAGTCTTAGGATGTTGTAATGAATTTCTAAGCTTTGTTCCTTAATTTGGAAGTGAGCTTCAGGAAACTCATATAATGGAATGGAGAACCAGACTCTTAAAATTATGTGTATATGGCAATAGTGCATCTTTCATGTATAGGTGGTGAAATGTTTGTTACCCTGCAATTTGTTTTTCCTATGATGTGTATGTATGTACACGTGCATCACTTTGTTGTAGAATATTAAGTTACTTTAACTATTGTGTTTGTCTTCAGTTTTTTAAATTAGAGCAAAATGAAGGAAAAGGAAATTATCCACTGAAAGAATGTCAGGATAATAATGACATGGAAAAGTGGCACTAGCAGTCAATGTCTGAGACTATGCCATATCCTTTTGAAACTTGTGTGGCTAGATACAATCAGTCCTCTTCAGAGGGATTTTTAAATGATACCAACAAGAAGGAAGTTGGTGAATGATCTTTCCACCTAATGGATTGTTGGAGACTGTATTTATCTTCTGGTACTTCTAGAATCAAGATTTTAGGGTGTTCACCTGTGCTAAGAATGCCGTTATTATAGAAACAGTTCTCGTAGGTGTGATTATGTTAGTGTTACACTCAGAAAGAAAAATAATTATTAATAATTATTTTTAGTTAGGGTTTTGATTCCAAGTATTTTCCTTGAGTTAGACACATTTGAGGGAATGATCTCCTTAAGTAGGATTTATATGTGTAAAGAGAGGGAAATGCTAGCTTCTGTTCAAGTAGGATTCCCTATCCTCTCTTAAAATATTTTTAACTTACCCTTGTCAGAATCTTCTTTAGAAGAATAAGAACAGTTTTTATTATGAAATATCTGGGAGCTTTACTGTGTTTGGATGCAGAAGAGAAATTTGAGTCTTACCCTGGAATAGAATGGGAACTGGAAAAACAAAACAATAACTGGACCATGGCATGTGACAGGGGGTTGGCGCTAGATGATCTTAAGGTCCTTTCCTATCCCAACCATTCTATCATTCTGTGTTACCATTATTTTTGAGTAGTTGGTGTTTGAATTTATGCTGAAGATCACAGAAGGAAAAACACTCCAGGTGAATGTTCTGGTTTATATTTGATGTAGGGTATATGCTGAAGGGTAGGAGAAGAAAATCTTTGAGGAAGTGTGGGGGTTTTAGTACAACTGATATGAAATAAGAATATTGGATTCTCTCTGTTTAAGCCTGTTTCTGTTGCTTCATTGAACTAATGCAACACCTTATTTTATTAATTCTCCTGTTAGCAGTAAAATAGCAGTGCCTGCACTACTTAGTAGTGATATATGTATGTCAGGAATGACTGAAGTTATCGGTGTCATGGGAGACACTTATTTCTCGGCTAATCTTTGTTGTTGCGTACTAGATGTAAATGTTCTAGGATTCAAGCTACAGTCTTCTGTAGGGGTCCAGAAATGTTATCAAAGTGCATTTAGTTGTCTGATATAGTGATGCCAGCACCATATCTGAAGCAGAAATTCTGATCTTTATGTCTAATGACTTGAATTTGAAGGATTGTATGAAGAGAAAGGTCTTTTGTATTAGATAATTGACAAATCCACCTGACCAGTATCAGCAATTAAAACCATTAAATCAGAAAGGTTTTAGTTATATGTACAGGGCCATTTTGGATTGCAATGTGTGGTTACCAAACATCTTCCAAAGATTTCAAGCTTTTCGGCATGGGGGCAGGGGGAACAGGTAGAAAAGAAGTGAAGTTTATGAAGACCAGTAGACTTACCTCTCCTTTTTCAGATAAGAATCTATACTTTAGTTAGTGCACATCCTGCTTGCTATCCGTGTTCTGGACCTGCCACTTTTAGCAGGAGTCATAGAATCATAGAATGGTTTGGGTTGGAAAGGACCTTAAGATCATCTAGTTCCAACCCCCCTGCCATGGACAGGGACACCACACACTAAACTATGCCACCCAAGGCTCTGTCCAACCTGATCTTGAACACTGCCAAGGGTGGAGCAGTCACAACTTCCTTGGGCAACCTGTTCCAGTGCTTCACCACCCTCACTGTGAAGAACTTCTTCCTTATATCTACTCTAAACTTCCCCTGTTTAAGTTTGAAGTTCCTACTTCAAGGGGTCTCATTCTGTTTGGAAGGATTCCATTGACGGGGTTACTCTGTCCAGTTCAAAGACTGAAGAAGGTCTTTGCAAGTCCACAAAGTGTATCAAACTATCATGAACTGTTAATAGCCAGATTATATTATAATTGAAATTTTCAAAGTGGAGCCTGAGAGAGTGGGGTGAGCTGGATGAATTAAAGCTCAGTGTTTGATGCTTGAGTCTGGTTTTGTTTCTTCCCAAGATATCAAATCTTAGGGAAAAGCAATATGAAAGCAAATAAATGCCCAGCAATCAATAAATGTAAGATCATCATGGAATTTTGAGGGGAAAAAA
Source organism: Nestor notabilis (assembly GCF_000696875.1). Lineage (NCBI taxonomy): Eukaryota > Metazoa > Chordata > Aves > Psittaciformes > Psittacidae > Nestor > Nestor notabilis. The sequence continues at coordinate 14,990 of NW_009936451.1, forward strand.
TGTAAAACAATCAATCAAAGAAAACTCCCTTGCAAAATGGTAATCGGATTGATTTTTTTGCAAGCTCTATTGTCCCTATTTAAAAGCTGCCTTGTGATAGTGAGCTTGAGAATTTCATTTCTGTAAAAAATGCTTTAGGGTTTTTCTTATTGCTTTACAATAAGTTATATTATATGCTTTCTTTTCCTATATCTTTTACTGCTGTATAAATCTGCAGAGAAGTTATGAATTTGTTTCATATTGCTGTGTGGTGATGAAACTGCTTATTATGTCCGAAATAGAGGTACTTGCACAATCTAATTGGGAGGGGAGGTGGACAGATTGGGGGGAAACACAAATAGCTTTGAAAGTTAACAGAGAAAAGGAAAGTTTTGTTACTAAGCTATACAAGCAATGCAGTACTCAGGAAATGCAGAACCAAACATGTATTTTGTTTTTCCTTTAATTTAAATAATAATTGTAAATGACAATTTACATGCAAAGAAAATGTCTAATAGACAGATGAATTCATAGCACCCTACATAGCATATCTGCAACTTTACCTCTGCACTGTCACTTTTTGTCTCAGCTACTGCAGTCTTGTTTTCTTCTGAGCTACCTCCTCTCCAGTGTGTAAGTACTTTGTATATCACTTAAATTTACATCAGCCAGTTGTGAATCTCACAAGGACTCCTGCTCACTTGTTCTTCCTTAAAGGGGAAGAAATGAGACTATGCAGCCCCAGCAGAGTTCTTCACAATTTAGGAGACTGACAATAATCGTTAGATTGTTTCTAACCTGTAATTCTGGAGCTACAAGTTTTATATATACACACACATGGAATTCAGTGATATTGGAGCATGTTCACTGTGGATGCAGGTTTACAAGTGTGGACCACCACCTCACTGGTGACGGTTTTTGCCACCGGTGCACAGTTATTTCATCAAATGATATGTCTGAGTATTGACTGAACTATTATTGTAAATCGAAGGTAAAATTAGTGATTTAAATTATTCATACAAGAAACTAAGTAGGACTTGTAAAGTACGTGGTGTTTTGTTTTATAATTCTCTGGTTATCATCAAGGATCTATTACTTTCTTTTTGTTAAAATTCCTTTTTTTCTCTAGATGAATGTTGCAGTTGTCTGAAACTGCTAAAAAGTTATAACCCCAAGCAAGGGGGTAAAGTGGTAACTCCTTAGGGAGGAGGGAACGGGGCAACAGGGAGTTTTAATTTACCAAAAACTAAAAATGAGACCAACATAGAGAACGAAAATGAAATATTTGAACTGGCAAGCTTGAACATAAATATTGACGTTTGCTTACTATTTCTATTATGGTTCAGCCTTCCTGGGACATTATTTGGCCTCGCATTAGAAATTGCAATTAGCAATTATTTGTTGTGAAAATGATTTGGTTCTTGTAGTATGTTAATTTGTAGTTGTTCTTTGTAACATATTCTAATTTTCTGTTATTTAAGTGTAAGCTATTAAAATTGCTGGGTGCTTTTGCCTCAGCTTGTGAATCTTTATTTTAACATGAAGCTTTCTTGGTGATGCCCAGTTCCTGAAGTATTGTAGTCTTGTTTTGTTTTGATTTTTCCTTTCCAAGTGCTTTTTTTTTCTAATGCCTTGCCTGCCTTCTCAACGTTCTTGCAAGTTGGGATTAATTAAAAAGGCTTTTCTGTAAAGCAGCAGGGATTTGTGTGAGTTTAAAGGTGAAGTCTTGCACATAAAAGCAAAATATTTCTAAGCCAGATAGATCTGTTTCTATGTGTGAGTGTATATATCTAGCTTTATATGTAGGTATCTACAAATATACTTGAAAATAGGATTTTCTAGAGTCCACATGAAAGTCCAGGTTTTGTTCAGTTGGTCTGTTGGATTTAAAGCAGCTATATGAGTACTGCAGACCTTCCCTTATCTGGGGTTAGTGCCTCTAATCATTGCACTTCTGAGAGAGAGTGCGAAGGAGGAGGAGGAAGAGTTTCATCTTATGTGCTCATATTTTAAGATAAAATCACTGCCACTGCAATTCTGTGAGCTGTGATCCCAGACTGCCTAGCGAGATCACCGAGGAGTTGGGCAATTCATATGTCAGGGTAGATCTGACATCCAACTTGAGCCAGCGGTTACATCCTTTTATTAATACCTTTAAGCGTAGCTGTCAGAGTTCACAAGCTGTGATGTGGGAAAAAAAAAGGAAGGTGGCTGTTCAAAATAGCTGTCTACAGGACTGGACAGTGAGGCTAAGCTTTTTGAGGTGCAATTTAGGCTTGAGTACTGCTTTTACCGTACTTGAGTCTTCAAGCTATTCTTTCTTTCCTTTCCCACCAGATTTCTGTCTGTTGTTACCAGCCAGAGTGATATAGAATTGCTGGCTCTTGACATCTCTGTAAAGGGTTCATCTCTTTAGTTTTTGCCTCTGTTCCCCCAACCTTGCAGAATTACCATACTAGTCTGTGTACGCTATTTTGGGGGCAAAGGCAACAGTTGTTTGCAGGGAGCTAAAAGCTGTGTGTGAAAACATAATACAATGCTGCTATGTTTTTAAATTATTGCAGTAAAATAATGGTTACTTATATGTGGTAAACACATAGTTCCCCATTATTATACTTGGGGACATGCTATGTGGAGGGAGGGTGTTAGGTGTTTAAAAAACAAAAGAACAGAAAACCACCTCAAAACCCTGGAAGCATCTCTAGCAGTAAAGTATGAAACCATAAACATGTTCAGAGGTTCTTGCAATCTTGCATTTCTGACGGTCTGAATTTAGACTGTAACTCTGCAATTGTTCATGCAATCTCCTTCTACTTGCCTATTTTTTGTGCATGTAGTCACTTAGAAAAAAGAGCCGATCTCTCTCCATTTCATTTGCCTTTTGGCCTTTTCTCTGTACATAGAGTGTCATTATGACAGGATAAGCAAGTATCCTCTTTGAGGCTCTTATTTCTCCTAATCACTCAAATAGCATTCTCTGTTCACGTTCCAGTTTAATCTTTCCCATCCTGTTTCCTGGATGTGGCTTCACTTGTCTCTGTGATACTGTTTTCTGCCTGACCACTTCTGGAAATCCCATGTCTAGATTGCTGCTGGATCTCTGGAAATCCCACACTGTAGGATCATGTCTGTCCTTCTTTTCCCTCCTGGCTGTGTCCCATTGGTGACCTATAGTCATTCCGCTGTTTTAATTGTCATCTTTCCTTTCCAATGGACTGGTTAAAATTATTCCCCTCGCTTCTATGTGCATGATTTTGCAGATTAAATTACTAAATTTAAGATCTTCTGTGTTAGTCCAGCATCAACATCACCTATCCCCATATAGGTAGAGACTTTTTCTTATGGGCAATCCATTAATCCTATTTCTATCCAGCTTCTTGCTTGCATTATGATTCTCATATTAACTTGGTCTCTAGGTTTAACTAATTGCATAGTATTATTGAGTCTTCATATAATGGTAATTTTCTTTATAGTCGTTTTAGCAAAGACAGTGTGTGATGTTAATAAATTTATGATGCCTTTTATTCTCCTTTCACCTCACATCCATATCTTTAGATTAAACTATGAATATGGAAATAATGAGAATCTAGACTAATAGGTCCTATTAATTCTGAGCAATTCTTTCCCTTTTTGCATTTCATTTAGGTACAATATTTGCTAGAATATGAGAAATGGTATAATTTAATATATTTAAGAGCCTACTGCTTAACTTAAAGTTAATGTCTTGGATCTTTTTGTTTCCCGGTGTTCGTACATAGAACTTCTTGTCAGTGTTCACTTAGGATAATAATTTTGTTACTACTAACACTGTGATATTACCCAATTCTATACACTTACTTTCATGAGCTGTCTTACTTTTGCAAGATAGTATTTTACATCATCATCCTGAGCGAAAACTGTCGAACATTTATTTTGTTACCTTTTAGTTCTGTTGCCTCATGCTTCCTGGGGCTTTTTTCAATCCTATATAGGTATGTATGTGTGTAGCTGTGTGTATGTAAATACACACACACTCATACAAACACATGATCTAACAAACTTTCCTTAGCTAGAACATGTTTTTCCTCAAACCTGGACAAAAATTGGTTCTTGCAGGATTTTTAGTGTTCCACATTAAAGCTCAGATGTTTTGGTTTTATGGTTGATTGCCTTGTCATGTATACATTCCTTAATAAAAGAACAGTGGAATTAGAACAGGAGGTAATGCTGGCAAAGATTATAATCACAGTATCCCAGTTGATCTTTTAAGACGTAATTAGACATTAAGTAATTCAAGGCTTGCTTAGAGTTCTTTATTAGATATGATGATTTTAGCCTCACTTGGAATTTGGGCAGTATTTTAATTCTGACTTGAATTTCCACTTCATAAAGCAATTTTCATGTTGGCTATAAGGTAAATAGCCCAAGATTCATCTCCATTGCTCCATAAATTTTAATTATTTCGAACGGAAAATTAATTGTCCTGAATACTATTATACACACACACATTCCATGTCCCTTCCTTATTTGCTTTCTCTCAATTACCTTAATTATTAGTTGTGTAAGTGAAACTGTGAAATACTTCATAAGACGCTATAAAATCAACAAATACTAACTGTCATTTGGAGAATAAGTTCTAAGTGGCAATAACAAAGAAATAGTATCTACTTATAGCAGGTTTATGATCCCTTGGCATGGATTTTGCAAAGTAGTTTGTGAAGATGAATTATTTCTGGGCTTGTGTAGTTATTAAAGGTAGCAGTTTAATCAGTGCATTTGACTAATCTTCATCGTGGATTACAGCTGGAGTGCTAATGAGTAAGTACAACTGCTTTGGCTTTCTGGTATGTCCATATGGATACTCGAATTGATAGTGGTACATCATGCATCTTCTCTTTTTTTATTTTCCACTAAAAAAGTAGTCACTGATGGCAAATTTAAATGGAAATGTCTAAGATTTATGGATCGTACATACTGACTAATTAAGTACTTTTTAAGTACCAAGTTTAACTATGCAGTTTGTCCAATACGAAAAGCTTTGGTGTTATGTCTTCTAGTAATGGCCTCTTTGTTAAGCACTTACACACCTGTGACATCCGATTTAGTATTTCTGGTTGACATGTTGTTAAAATAAGTATTTGTATTGGAATTGGATGGTGGAGGAGAGATTTGTAATGAATTTATTACATGAGTTTTACTAAATCCCTTCCTGAGCACCAGTAATGTTTATACAGGAGAAAGTACTAATGTGTGTATGTACTGCTCACACATACCTGATATTCATGAATAGCACTCTTCTGAAAATGTATGAATGGGGGAAAAATACTTGCCTAATCTCTTCACACCTTAGTTTTAGATGGTAAACTGTACAGTTTTTCAAGCCAGGTTCTTTTGTGCTTACTGACAAATCATTAACACCTCCCCCCCCCCC
>NW_009936451.1:20409-22404 GCF_000696875.1 Nestor notabilis
CCCCAACCAGTCTGCTCTGTAATGCAAAGAAAATGGAAGTTTTTATGTCAGTGTACATCTGAAATATAAACTAACTTCTGAAATATAAACTAAGTTATCACTTTTGTGCATTTCTTTTGGTTTATATTTCAATCTTGATTTGTTGTCAAAAGCAAAGAAACAGTTTATTACTGCAGAAGGAACCCTCCACCCACACTTGTAAGAAGAAAATAAATCAGCTTTGGATGGTTTTAAAAACTTGCTGTTGATTTATTTTACATGCTCATTAACTGTGACTCTAAGATCAGTGGATTAAAGGAATATTAAAGGGAATGGAAATGTCTAACTAGAAGAAGTTGGCAGACAGCAGATAAACCCAGTGTATACACACTGTAAATCTGGGGTTTGTGGTTGGTGTTTTGTTTTTCTTTACTCATTTGTGAGACCGAGCAAATTGTTTGTCATTTAGAGCAGTGTGTAGCAGGCAGCTTTCTCAATGATGATGACTTCGATGTGTTTGGTTCACTAGCAATGTCATGATGAATCCCAAGATGTCTGTCATCCTGATATTTTTATCTCAGCTTGAAAAGGGGGAAAACCTCAAGCAATACAGAGAAGACTGTGATATTGTGCTGGTTGTGAAAGTTGACTGCTTCAACTAGACGCATGAGCCCGGCAATAGCTGTTGCTGATAACCGTGAAATACAGCAGCTGAGAGCATCTACTGGCAACTTGAAATTTGGAGCCTTGACATAGTTTTGAATGGATGACTATCTGAAAACATCTGTAGTTATTCTCAGATATTCAAATTCCTGATTTGATAAAGTAACCATTCATAATCAGTTTAATGAAATATTAGCAGGAATTTTGGTCTTTGTCCTGCAATGAGAGGGCTTGGCTGACTTTATCTTTTTGCTTTAATTAAGCAGAGTGACTTCCCTTTCTGCATCCTTATGGGGCCCATTTGTCTGATTATATAATCTTATTTCTTTTTCTTCCCCTTTGCAACATGCTTCCCATGCAGAAATCCCTGTTTGCAATACCAGTGTTATATAGAGCATGCATGCTATCCGTGGTAAATATTGCTCTATTAAGCTGGAATCAACACCTTTTGGAAAGCTTGCAGCCTTTAAGTGATCTGTGATGTAATCTGTATGGAATAACAGCCCCAAAGTGGTATTGCTTGAAGATCTCTGTAACCTTATTTTATAGTTAAATTAATTTTGTAGTTATTTTAACTTTCTAATTTTTTAGGAGGCTCTGGCTTTGAAATGGGGAATGCAAAGACTATGCAGACATATGGTTAGATGAGTCAATGTGTACAAGATGCCTTATTTGGCCTTTCTTTCCATGTTGAACCCTGCAGATCTTGGGGATAGGAAGTCTGGCAACTGTGACTTTTCAATGTTGACCTGAATTACACCAACCATCCTCTATTAATCTGACTATTTAATTAGTCTTTGACATTGTTGCTTTTTGAGGTCTCTTTCAGGGTGGTTCTTTGTATCTTGTGCCTTCACTGCTGATTGTGTGGCTTCCTTGAAATGTGTGGTTTTTTTTCTCTTGACTTGAGAGTCTCAGCTACTGTCACTGCTCCTTCACTGTCTTGTTGAATTATTTTCCTTCCCAAGCCTTTCAAAAATCATTGAAACAACTATTCTTCATTCTTTTTTAGCCATCATTCTCCACGTGATTGCTTGTCTGCAAGCTCTGTCTCTTGCTGCTGATTTTAAAATATCTTCTTCCAACTCAGCCTGTTTTATTTCTTTAAATAATCATGTCCATTCATCTACTGAGGTTATCAAACACTTCTAAAAGTGTCTGTCCAATAATTCACTAGTGTAGTTAGTATTTCTTGCAAATCTCTCCAGTAACATTATGATAGGGTCATCTTCTGTTGTTTTACCTGTAAATTAATCCAGCTCTCACACTTACAGATGATAAGATTAGTTTTATATCATAGCATCATAGAATGATTTGGATTAGAAAGGACCTTAAGACTATCTAGTTCCAACC
>NW_009936452.1:0-5089 GCF_000696875.1 Nestor notabilis
GAGTGAGCGAGTGGCTGCGTGGTTCTAAGTTTCCAGCTGGGCTTGAACCAGGACAGTTTCTTGCGGTCCAGCTGGTTCTTCCTGAAGAGCCTGTATTCATCCACCTCAACAACACTGCAGTCCTGTGAGCTGTCCTACGCATGATCTCAGCAAGATCCTATCCCTGCAATTGCATGCAGACCTCCAAATCCCCCTATTTCTTCCCGTACTGTGAGTCTTAATATACAGACATTTTAGACAGGCACTCAGTTGTGATCATTATACAGAAAAATCTATGAGAGCTTCCCCTGTAACGCATATGGAACCACAACAAAACCAAAGGCAAACAAGCAGCACTATCTGATCAATCTGACTTCCAAATACATTATCTGGTCTTCTATTAATGAGCTTTAAGATCAACTAAAACCACTAGAAAGCGTGTGACTTGCAAAATCTATGTACGTATTACACAACTCTGCTTTGGCATCATAAACTCACTATTCTTCTGTATTAGGCTACAATCACCATGATGACTGTAAGCAGGCAATCAAGCAAAGACAAGCTCTCTCACACTAGCCTTAAACCAAAACTGCTTTGCACCAGTGATCCCCAAAACAATTCTGGACTCTACTACTCAAATAGAATCAGACAGAGCAATCCCAATCTAAGTCTGCTTGCTTATCAGAATATTACTCAGCTAACAATAATGTTTTAGAAACAATTGGGATAATTTTGATAATCTTCATTTATATTGTATCAATTCCCAGTTTTCTCCCTCCAGTTAGCTGTTTAACGTAGACCTGGAACTCAATTTTACTGAAATGAAACAAACGCTTTTTATAAGAAACATATCATGTGTGCATGTGCAGGTAAAATCCGTTCATCTTCCCACTTTATTCAACCAACTGAATTCAATTACTAGATGAATCTAGTTTCTGCAATTTAAGTTAAAAATGCAAGAATTCTATAAAAACTATAGGAGAGGGTGTAAAATTTACTGGTACCAATATGCTGAAGAAACTAATCTGAAAAACTCAAATTCCTGTCTACATATATTGCTTTGTTCTTTTAAAGGTAAACCATATTCTAATAACACACTTGCTTTAACATAATGGCCTAAACTTAGCTTTCAGAACTTTCCTTAAGTAAAACATTTAATTTCAGTTTCTTCCCCAAAACATAAACATTAATCAAAAAATAAAAACATAATTGCTTTAGAAAAAGTAAATACATTGACCACAGTGTATTAAATGTCAAAATTAGATCATTTAATGGAGGTGCAAGCATGCCTAGTGAAACACAGCAGTTAAATGCAGTCAGATTTACCAGTGTTTTAATGGCTACTGGAGATAAAAAACTTCTTAAAAATAATATACATTAATATTAGTTCTGCGTTTCAATCCTTAACAGCTTGCAACTTGCTGATTTAAGAACAATACTGTAAAATTAATTAAAAGAAAAAAAAAAAGCTGAAGTATTTCAAAAAGGCAGAAGCCTTCCTCAAATGGAGCTTAAGAAAATGGCTGCCAAAGCAAGAAAGCTGCTGAATGCATCCAGTGAGGCAAAAGCAAGATGAACACTAAAGGGAAAGAAAGACTTATATTAATATTTGTTTTCAAAACAAAAAAAAAAAAAAAAAAAAATTCCTATCCTTTCAGGGAACAAAACAAAAAAAAAAAAAAAAAAAATTCCTATACTATCAGGGAAAAACAGGACTGGGCAATAGCTTACTCAGAAAGCCTGTCAAAGCAAGTGTAAGCACTTGCTTTCAACAGTTGCATTACTAACATAAAACCCCAAAGTAGAATGCTTGCACTGTTTGGGATGGGGTGTCTCAGACATTATCAGTGTCAGTGAAGGGTCCAGGGACAAATGCTATTACAGTACAGATCTCAGCTCTCAACAGAAGATGCTACACAGCAAGCCTTAATTCTTATGAGACCTCAAGGGCACACCCAGACTGCTCAGAGTCTAAATGCTTAATCACAGTAGTCCCTACTTGACATCTGCATGGGAAAGCTCTGGGTTTGAGACTGCAGGCTATTTCCTGAGCAAGCAGCCACCCGTCCCCTCCCAACCACAACCAGCCTCTGTCTGCTAGAACGCAGGCCAGAGGAGAATGCTGAGGCTGGGTAAGTGTTACCATTACTGACCACAGAGAGCTGGACTTTTGCCCTCAGACACAGCTGCCCCTCTGCCCTTCACGCCTTAGGCAGCAGCAGTGGTGACCCACTGGGATGGGCTGGGAACAAGTGTGGGAGCCGTCATTTAGTCAGATCAAGCAGCTGTTGCCGGCATCCTCCCAGAAAAAACAACAGACTGGAAAGAAGCCAATCAAATGCCCATCACTGAACTGTTCCATCTTGCACAAAGTCAGGAATTCTGTGCTTGGATCTCCTCCTCCATCTCCTTCAAGCAAAACAGGGAGCAAGAGACATGCCAACATGACAGCTTTTTCTTGCCATCCAACAGTGAAAGCAACTAGCAGATGCTAACACATCAAAAACGGTCCTGAGAGTCAGCACATGGTGGACTACTCAGGAACGGATTTTTAAACTCACCTTAAAGATCACTAAATTTTCCAACAATGATGGTCTATTGCTCCAAGTATTTTCATTAGTAAATTAAATGAAAATTGAAAACCATCCAAACAGCACACGGGCTGCAAAGTAACAAATGCTGAACTAGCGACTTCAGATTTTACATCAAATTTGTCACTTGTAATAACACAAGCATGCACCGATTTCTTTTACAAAACTTTGAAGTTATAAATTTCACTTTCAGTATGAATCTAGTAATATAATGATACTGATATACAAATAAAATAAAGCAACTGACTTACAAAAAAGTAACAGAAGTAAATTTTAAAAAAAAAAAAAAAAAAAACTTAAGTCCCACAGAAACCTACTTAGCTGTTTCACTGAACATTTAAACTTGCATGTAGTGAGAAATGCAACCATAACACTGGAAATATTTAGCTTTTTAAACGTCACTAATGCTGTTCCATGAGCAAACTAATCATATTCAACTCTCCATCATATTATGAAGGAATCATAAACTTATTAATAGCATGCTCAAATAAACAGAAGTAAAACACATCCTGCATCTATAATGTTGAGCTCCTGAAAAGCAAATAATTGGCTTAAGAGGGAGGAAAGTCCAGGCCAAGCATCCTATGCCTGAGGGGGTCTTACACCGTCACAAAAACAGACTGCTGCCAAAAGACAAAGTCCCACCCTCTACCGTGAGCACATCCCTTGCACCCACAACTACCAGGACCTGCTGTACAAATCAGCTCTGGGAAATGATTTTGCTGAGCACTAATATAGAGAGGGAGCAGTTCAAGTCAGATTTCAGAAGCAGCCCATACTTCCATGTCAGGCAGATATGACTGTGCAACTCTGCTTCTAAACACAAATTAAATCTAAAATGGCAACCAGCAACATTGTTCTGAGTGAAGCAATGCCTGGGAAAAAAAGCATAATTCCCAATGAAGTAATTTATTATTGTTATTAGTTTTGCTTATGTTTTTCCTGTCTCAGGGTCACCTTTCTACAGAAACTTCATCTGAGCCTAACGTAATGTGCATCAAGACACAGCTTAAACTGAAAAACTGTAAATAAAAGCAAAGCCACTTGTTTTGACATAAATAAGGAAGTATTTTATGTTGTGACAATTTGTTTAGAGAAGGAAAAACACAGCACAAAGCAACCCACAAAAATGCAAAACCACTATGTTCTTCAGTTTCAAAAACTTTAGCATTCAAGGATGCTTCAAGGATGCTGGATAACAAGCGTGGGATATGAGTCTTCACAATGCAATGCCATCTGAAGTTCTAGAAATGGCTTATTACCCATGCTATTCTCAAATTAATCTTGAGTGCTCAGAAGGCACATTATGAAAAAAATTCTTTGATAAGCTCTAACTTCTGAAAGTACTTTCAAGAAAAGGCTCACAGAGTAAATATGAGATTTCACCCATGCTTTAGCAGTTCTTCCTTCCACCACACCCAGTACCTACCAAAACACATAAAATGTAAACCATTTCCAGCAACGTCTGAAGCTGGACAAGTTCTACTGCAAAAATGGCATGTTCTTTTCAGGCTTCTGCTATTACCTGCAGGTCTACTTTCTGCCCACCCTCCGTTATGAAGGTGCTAGAGCTTATACAAACACAGCTGGCATAGCTGGTGGTGTTAACTCACAGCCAAATCAGTTGATGGATGGGCTGCAGATGACATGCAGTCCTAACTGCAGCCAAAGACACAGCTTATGCAAAATTAAAGCAAGTTTTGCCCTTCTGGACAGGCAACACAGGTTTGTCACAGGACTGCCGTCAGAGTGCCTGATAAAGCATTATTTGATAAACACTGGACACCACCTTCAAATTCAAAGGCCTTAATAGCAAAGCACAATGAGGAAATCAAATAAGAAAACCTATTAGGATTTTAATGCCAAATCATGTCCACATGTATAGCTTTGAAGTCACTAAGAACAGAGCCTGATGACTGTAAAATCTGACAAAGAGGGTAGATGGGTATTCAGGGAGAATTACTTCTCCAACTGTGCTAGAAGGGATAAAGAACAAAGGCGAGCTTGTGCTCACTCCTATTTAAGCACTCAGTTACCTCTAGTGAAGCAGAGCATGGAAGACTTAATAACTGTTTTGCAAAAGTTACTCAGAAGAGGTCTGTGTTTTTTCTTAAGTAATAAGGTTAAAGCAGCTTGCAAAACACAGTAATGACAAGCCTACTGAAATGCTCAGACAGTAAGCTGTAACTTTATAAATTCCAACATGATCATAGATATCTATGCTATGATAGCTAACTCTGGAGAGTGATGGTAGCTTCACTAACGCAATTGGCACAGGATAAAGTTGCGAAGGATAAATTCACCCAATACATACTTAGTCTTCACTGCACTGAACACTTCCCCACCACCGCAAGCGTATCCCTACACCCACGTTAGCCATCTGTTTGCAAAAAAAAGGATGCCTGGCAAGGATGCCCGCCTGACCCGTTGCCGTACGCCGCGCAGCGAACCCTCCGCCAGCGGCGGATCACGGAGCAGGCTCACCACGCCCCGAGCTCGGCCGCAGCAGGAAGGGGCTG
>NW_009936453.1:0-71209 GCF_000696875.1 Nestor notabilis
CAACCCTAACTATTCTATGATTCTACTCTATAATAGGGGAGAGAAATTTAAGTACCAGAAGGGAAAACCACAATGCAGAGAGAGCTTAGTTGTCTCAAAGATTGTGATAGCAAGAACAGCTTGAGGTTTAAAAAAGATTAAGGCCTAAAACTTGAATGGAATAACCCCAACTAGCAGTGGATATATGGGTCTGACTTGCTGGGAAACATCTCTGATAAGAAGGTCATGGGGTTCTGGGTGGGTAGCAAGCTACATCTGAGCCAGCCGTGGGCCCTGACAGTGGTGAAGTTAACAGCATCATGGCCTGCACTGACCAGGAACAACTTGCAGATCAAGGAGTGTGATTATAAACTTTATTCAACTTTTTTTAAGCTACATTTTAAATACTGTATCCATTTTGGTTCCTGAAGTGTAAGAGAGATATTGAAAAATTAGAGAGGGTCCAATGGAGGGTTACCAAGTTGATTAGAGGACTGGAGAACTTGACATATGACAAAAGAGTGAAGAAATTGGGTTTTTTCAGCCTGGAGATGAGGATGTTTAAGGTGGACCTAATCACAGCCTTTTAATACCTAAAAGCCAGTTTTAGAGAAGATGAATGTACATTGAAAGGATGTACAGCAAGAGGACATAAGAAATGTAAGAAAGCAGCTTTAAGGGAAGTTCTGCCTAGATGTAGGAAAAAAATCATAATGAAAATAAAACTTAGGGTTAGATTGCTCAAAGTCGTGGTGGTGTCTCCTTATCTGAAAACATTCAAGACTTGGCTTCATAGTGCTCCAGATAACCTGCTTTCAACAGAAGTTCAAACCAAATGGTGTCCAGAGGTCCCCTTCACCTGGAATTTTCTATGGGTTTATGATACTACAGCAAAGCTATCTTCCTTACCCCTGATAACTGAGCCTGTAAAATCACAATCTAACCCTAAATTTGTTTTTTGCACTCAGTATGAATACGTCTGGGACTCTTGACTACAATCTCTATTGACTACAGTAAGAGTGCAAATTTCTAGTGCATGTATAGACATCAGCATGCAGATATCCCAGTGAGCATCTGAGGAAAAAAACTAGGACAAAAGGGACTAAAGAGGGCAGAAACCTCTTAGAACAAATATGTTATTGGAGAAGGTTCCTATTCCCTGATGGCTGTTCTGTTTCACCAGCTGTTGTTATCTTCCCCAGAGAGATATGGAGGCCTCTGCTCTATCATTCATGCCAAGTCTAGATCAATTCTGTATTTTGCCTTATTATAGTAGAGGAAGTAGAAATCCCGAGTGGATTCTGGGATTGCATGGAAACCTTAAAATCCTATAAAAAAAGAATAAAGTAATAATCATTTGGGAAACTCTAGTCAATAAATCACTCACCTTCTAACAGGTCAAAAATGAGACAAGATACCAAAAGAAAAGGGAAGAAAAGGGAACAATAATTCAGACAGGTATGATAAGCACTGGAAAATACTTCATGTTATAAGAAGTGTTAGTGATATGGTTAAATAATTTTACACTGACATATACCTCCATGGTCAAACAGATTGCCATTCAAGATTTACAGTGGTGTGGATGGAAGCTGCAGCTATAACTCTGAGGCACTGTGTTACTTCTAAATCAAGGTGCAATATGTTACAAGAAGTACCACTTTTCACATGGGACATAAAGCAAGAGGTCCAGAATTTGACTGTTCAACATTTAAAGTTGAATGACACTTTTCATAAGAAGAAAGGTGCCAAATGTAAAGTTCAAACCAAATTCCAAAATTTGAAATATGGGTGATTTTTAATGGCCTGTAACTCAGGTGTGGTTTGGTTGCTTTTCATCAAACTCCACAGAAGAATTCTCCCCTGCCCTTGCAGTAAAATCAGTAATTATCAGGATGAGTTGTTGGGTTCTTGGTTGTTTGGTTTTTTTTCAAGTGAAAGTTACAAGGTGGCAAAAATAAAGACTTGCAATGGTAGCTGATGACCACTGTAATTATTTAAAGCCCATTATTTGTTAATAATAAGTTCATAAAGCCATTTACATCTTTAGAGCAAAAGAAACAGACTAAAAGTAACTTGTTATTAATTACACTAAGTGAAAAAATATACACAATATAAAGGTCTCGTAACCCTGGGTGGAGCACTAAAAATTAACATTATTTGGCTCAACATATAAGCTAGCACTTCCCAGTTAGAAGGTCAGATGTGTGTTTTAGCTCTGAAAGCTGGCAATCGTTTTAGATTTGAAGTGAACAAATGTTTCCTTCTGTGTTATTTGCTATAACAGAGGAAAGGCAGTCTGCCTCTCAGAAATTTTTTAACATCAGGACTGAGTCTTAAGTCTGTCCCTAGTGTTAAAAAAAAAGATGATTGCAAGTACCTTGAGACCAGTGGTTTATCCATATGAAGAGTCTTTAAATCCCATATGAGGTTCAGGCACTGGCATAGTATATCTAAAAGTAAAATAGGAACTGTACAATACCTCCTCTCATCATGAACAGTCACCAAACCCACCATGTCTAGATATAAAATGTGGCCCTATTGCACTACATTGCAGGGAAAGGAAATAGAGGAAGAGTAGGAATACGGATTATCTTTTCATTAGATTTGATAAACCATATGATTATGGAAAAGTCTAGGTCTTTAATATAAGTTTCATTCTTCAACCTAGTGCATTACTATAATGGTGTCTTTGCAATGCCATAACTAAAGGAAAGTAGCTACATTTGTGCAGTCATCCATTAGATGTGCTGCACTGCATGTGAAAGTAATTTCCATTGTGAACTTTATTCCAGAGAATATCCAGGCTGAAGTTCATTAATATATTGGGTCTGTACTGAGCTCTGGAGCAGCTTAAGTTGATAGATCCACAGAAATGTTGGTTGGAAGGGACATCTGGTTGGTCCATAATGTCCAGCCTCCTGCAGGACATTTCACATCAATAAATCAGGTCAGTTGTGGCTTTGTTTAGCTGAGTGTTAAAAATTGCTTAAGAATTGAAATCCCACCAGTGTTTCTGACTGTCTAATCTGAACCTCAATTTTTCTAGTCTAGGTGAGATCCAAGAGGCCATCCTTCTACCAGATCCAGCATGCAGGGGCCCATAATGTGCTGCTCACAGCAGCCACAGCCCAGCACCTATGGAAAATTTTCGGTTTGACAGGGTGACAGTTTCACAGGGAGCAGGCAAATTTCCTCTTAGTAATGAGAAACAGGGAGAAAGAGAGAGGAAGAGAAAGAGGCTTACTCACTCCCCTGTTACTTTCAGCGATGAGATTTTTGACACCACAGAGAAATGCTGCTCAGTTGCCACTTCTCAAACTACAGGCTTTCACCAGTATCTCTCCACCCTGTGTGTATTTTTTTAAATGATCAATAACCAAGGTGTCCATGATTTAAAGGTGAATTTACAGTAACTGCCGGCTGCTTTAAGTGCAAGAAAGTCTGTCTCTTGTTTTTACTATGCAATTGGTAGAAGCACTATGTGTTCTTGGCAGGAAAAATAGCTAGAAACCTCAGGAATGCATGATTTCTAATTTCAACAGAGTGGTAGTTGATTATAAGTATTAGCATAGCTTAACTTTATCCACTATCCAAACTTAATATTATCCTTTGTTTAATATACTAATAGAAAAAGAGCAGTCTCCTTTGTATGACTATTGTTTTCATTCTCTGACGCCAAAGTCGGTGTTGACATAAGCAGGCTGTAGTCCACAAAAGTGAATGAAGTTAAACCTCATTTTGCCAGCAATGAAAGTTAGCCTCTAGAGCAATGCTAATTATGGTTTGTTTGTATCAATTAATCAACGCAAGGTTAACTTTCAATCAGCACATGGAAAAAACACACAACACAATTAACTAAAAAACATTACAAATCCCTTGATTTACCATGAAGAGGGATATTTCTATAACCACAGAGTACAAGTGCAGGAAGATCTAACTAAAGTAGCTCTGAACAGGCAATCCCCTGAACTACAGCTGTGTCAGGAGGGGTCAGGTCAAGGACTATATAGTTATACCTCTGAGCTGCTCTGCTTCTTGGAGCTGGGCTGGTATCTTATGCGGGACCATGTTATTCCCTGTAGACGTGCTAGCTCTTTTAGTGCAAGTTGACATGCTGAAAGCACAGTGCTCTGTTGTGTAATGTAGGTATGGCCAAAATGTTAGGTGCACCAAAGGAATGAAACTTCACCAACTACAATTAGGACAACTTTCCTAAAGAATGGAAACAATACTCTAGGTTTCAGAAGTTATCCGTAAGATGTTAGAAAATGACATGCAAAAAACTTCCAAAGATAGTGAAGAAAACATAGATGGTGAAAAGAAACCACATTCATCCACCACAAATTTTGCTGTGGTGTCTGTCATTGACTCTATCTAGCTGCTAAGCCAAGTGAAGTCATTGCATCTTTGGCTAAGTGCGGTGCTGAAGACATTGGAGACTTTGTTTTATTGAGAATTTTAACAAATAGTTCATGGATGATAACATGAAATCAGTAAATTCCTTGAAAAGTGTTCTCATGCATTGCACAATTATTGTGTACAGAATCCAAAACACTGAAGAAAGATATTTGTCACCTGTCCGGGCAAGACTGAACATTGAGTTTGTCTAATTGATTAAAGAAATAAAAATGTATATTTGGCTCTGTCTTCTGAATTGTATCGTAAGAACATTACTGACATCAAATGATTGAGATTTATGGTTTTTATTTTATTTGAGCATTGAGCTTTCTACTAGCCAAGTTCAAGTACCTCAACGCAGTAAGGTGTAGACTGGACAGCACATGAGCTTGAAAGGTGAAAGAGCATTTAGAGGGTAAAGAGCATTTCATTTCAGAAAATAAATTTCTCGTGTACCAATGAGAAAGTGCCAAGAGTGCTAGTGAGAGCTCTGGATTTTTGAAAGAAGCATCAAAACCAAGCTGATCTTTAGGCAGTGTGATAGTGTTGAAGAGAAAGGCCTCCTGACTCCCCCTTAAGAAAGAATGTAAGAGCAAGTGGGCTTTAGAGAGCATTACATAAAAGTGTTCTCTCCTTGAGCGATTCAGTCTTATTCTTTTGATAAAGTAGGTTCACTGCTTGTATAGTAAGTGCTAATCAAAAGGTTTCTTCTTTCAAGTGTTCTGCAGCTGGATGTATGGCTGTGATGCGCAAAGTATTTAAGTGTGATTATAACCTAAATTCCACCCTCCCCTTTAAAGACAGAATCTGTATTATAAATAAGGGAGGAATATGTTGGGTTAAGCTTATATAGCAAGCTAGCTGAAGAAAGCAGTTTCCTAATTCTAGGCATCTAAATTATTGTGAATACTGCTCTCTCTCTTATTTTTTCCCAGCCTTGCAATTTGAGGATCCTCAAAAACACTGAAAGACTAGTTCAAATGAATGCAGCAGAACATTCCCCAAATGACCAGTCAGGAAAAAGGGCCAGAGATTACAGTGCCTTTGTTACTAAAAGTCAGCTATGGAAACCAACGAGAAGAAAGAGGATTTTAATTTTTTTTTTTTTTTATGGGGGTTGGTGAGGATGACTGTAGAAAAAACGTGAAAAAACTGACTGAGAAACAGTATTCTTTTGCAGACTAAATTAGGCTTTCTGAAATGACATGTGAGGTTGAGCCACTTTTGTTAGAGGTTGGAGTCTTTCTGAGATACCAGTGAAACTGCAGAAGTATCTGTTTTAACATCTGAGATACCATATTTCTAAAGAAAACGTAGGACATTGTTGTGGGTTTTTATAAGCAATCAGTAAAATTCAGTCTTCTCAGAAGAGTAATACAGACAGTTTTGTCCAGAAAACAGAATACTCAGACAAAAGTTACTGCATTAAAGGTGAGCAGGGACATTAGACAAGCACACAGAATGAGTACCAAAGGATCTTAAGTGAAAGCCACCAACCAAAAGAATGATGGAGAGAGTTCATCATTTAGCAATTTGCAAGCCTTTTAGTGGTACTGGATCACCAAAGGACATCTGTGTAACATTTTCATCAGTCAGACAAGAGAGCCAACATCAACATTTGTCCACAGGAACCAAACTAAATATTTAAAGGTGAACTGCAAAGCTAAAATGAAAGTTGAGTTAATCATGGAAATATGCACTGAATGACCCTACTTACCAGTTTGTTGGAGACAATTCATCACAGAAACATGTTGAGACTCCTATTTATCAAGTCTTTTTCTGCTTTTCTGAATTTTACTATAGATTTCCTGCTTTTCAAAGCATGATAAAGAAAATATTTTGCGAGGACAGCAGAAACCTTGTGTTATCATAGACATTTGATGTCAAAGAATAACATACTTTTTTCAGTGAATTAAGTAAATCCAGAGGACACCCTCAGATAAAAATATAAGGTCAATAATGTCACCGTAGCTAGCCTGATTTAACTCCAAGGTACAGTCTAACAGATGGGCCCACATGCCTCCACATTCACTCCTTGATTTGTCTCTTTGGGTTTTGAGCAAGCAAGTTTACTATAACTTCACTGACATAGATTTTAGTAGAGAAAATATTTGAGAAAAATCAAGAATCTTATAGCAGTTATGTGATTTTGACTTAGGTTCTGAAAGGGCTGAGTAATAGTAACAAATAGATGATTTATTCTAGGCAATTACAAGGAAAATGGAAAATTATTTGTTAGAGGCATCAAAGTGTTTTCAAATAAGATTTCATATTCTGTTAAAAAATATCCCTGGAATCCTATTCTTGGATTTTCTTGGCACTGTTTTGACTTACATTATTCTTACAGCCATAAAGTTGCCCATAAACCTATTTTTCCTTCATTCCAGCAGCAGTGTCCAATCTGTGGCACACATATTAACTGCCACATAGTAAGCACACAGTCCAGCTCATATTCTGTCTTCTGCTTCCTTCAGAAGAATGGAAATAAGTAGAAATAGAGGCAGATTGAACACACTGATTCAGAAACTTTGGAGTCCAAGAAAACACAGGGACATTCCAAAGTATAAAAGCCCTGAACACTTATTCCAAAGCCCAGAGAAACCAGTCGGAGTCTGGCCACTGAATATGCATACATATGCAGGAAGGGACAGTTCGACTGCATGGTCAGCTGCAGAAAACTGGGAACTAACACCATCTTTTGAAGATGGCTTCCCAGTCTTGGCTGCTACCTTGGAGCCATGTAGGAGCAGTGGAGGGGTGCCAAGCATGGGTTAGCCTACCCCGCCTTGGGAGTTAATGTATCAGGCACTGCACAACACTGATTCAGCTCTGCAGCTTCTAGATCAGTTTCCCACCTCTTTCACCTAGGCGCTGGTGAGAGCAGATAGGCAACACTCTGCATCCAACATGGGAAAGGGTCTCTACGCAGGGTGGACAACAGCACCAGAATTTAACTGGTGTCCTCAACATAAAAAAGACATGGAGCTGTTGGAGCAAGTCCAGAGGAGGGCCACAAGGATGATAAGAGGGCTGGAGCACCTCCCGTATGAAGACAGGCTGAGCAAGTTGGGGCTGTTCAGCCTGGAGAAGAGAAGACTGCGTGGAGACCTCATAGCAGCCTTCCAGTATCTGAACTGAAGGGGGCCTACAAGGATGCTGGGGAGGGACTCTTCATTAGGAACTGTAGTGGTAGGGCAAGGGGTAATGGCTTTAAACTTAAACAGGGGAAGTTTCGATTAGATCTAAGGAAAAAGTTCTTCACAGTGAGGGTGGTGAGGCAATGGAATAGGTTGCCCAAGGAAGTTGTGAATGCTCCAACCCTGGTGGTGTTCAAGGCCAGATTGGACAGAGCCTTGGGCAACAGAGCTTAGTGTGTGGTGTCCCTGCTCATGGCAGGGGGGTTGGAACTGGATGATTTTAAGGTCCTTTCCAACCCTAATTATTCTATGATTCTACGATTCTACGAACTACATGGAAGAACCAGAGAGTCCTATTCACACTTACAGCTGAACCCTTCTTACCTGTGGGTTTCTGGTTAGCCAACTGCAATTTCATCCAATTTTTTGCTCATTTGCACATTTAGTTTCGATTTCCATGCAGTGCTAATAAAGTATTAAGACACTTTTTGCACACTAAATGTGAGAGCAAGCAGAGATTCCCTTAACATTAACACAGACCCTGAGCTTGGGGAAGGTTTTAGCAAATCAGGCTGAGATTTTAAAATGTTATTTAGAAATACTGGATCATTAACAAATAGTTAATAATTAATGGTTAATTGGAAAAAAAATGAGCAAAAGGAATGGAAATAAAATTTTTTATACCTGATGGGAAAATCTGGCAGAAAGTGATGGCTTTACCTCAGATTACTTATGATATTTTATCTAATTATTATGTGGAATTGATCCTCAGAATTATAACAGAAAGAAGTCACTTGGGACTAAATAGATGTTCATATCAGACATAAAATCTCACAAAGTACTTTTGTTATTAAAAAATCTGTGAAGTCCTAAAAACATGGGCCTGTTCCAGAACCCAGAGAAACCGATGGGAGCTCGGCCACTGATTTCAACAGGCTTTGGAACAAACTCTCTGTTAGCTAAGCACACAGCTATCAGTGTGGCAATGAGCCTGGGCTAACATACTCTGCCTATCATCAGGACTCTTTGTTCCATGGCATGTCTCAAGAAAGTCTCACAGCTAGTCATTAACCAAGCATGCTCAAAAATATATGGATGGTTCAGAGTATTGTCATGAAAACTTTTAAAGAACTGGACAAGATGCCTCTTGCAAATCACAAGGACTTACTTGTGATGAGCATAATGAGGAGACAAAAAAATAAGAAAATATTTTTCTGCAATCTGTAAAGAAAGAAAGTTGATAGCATCAGGCAAAGGAATAGTATTTTAGCAGATAAAACGCCTTCCAACAGATGGAAAGTGGAGCAATACAAATCAGGCATAAAATTACAGCAAGGATTACTAACTAAAGAAACAACACACTAAGAATAGTAGTGAATTCTACATGACTGGAAATGTATTCATCAGATTGGCCTTTCAAGTGAAACGTATACTCAGACATCCAGGGAATTCCTATGGCTTTCGTTAAGTAGGAAGTCAAGTTAGTTCCAATGTATTAATGTTCCAATGCATTATAATTTGCAGCTCCTTGAAAAATATAAAGTCATAAAAGACATTGTCACTCACAACTATTCATACACCATTTCTTGCTCTCAGACCTGTCTGATTACACTTTAAATAAACCAGCACAGAACTAACGGGAATTCTACCCTACATGCTCTCCAGTTGTTGGCTTGATCAATGATGGTGAAGGAAAGGAAACATGAGAGAACCAGCTGACAAACAGCTTGTTGACAAGGCCACATGTAACCAGAACAACAGCAGCACAGTCATCTAGGGAAAAGTTGACACCTGCTGTAGCAGAAATTAAGTTTACAGATGTTGCAGTTAGGGTAGTCAGCTTCTAATCCACACCCTCGTAACTCAAGCCTCAAAAATTCTCCAAACAATTGTAATAAAGAAGAATTCAAGCAGTTAGGAAACTGTAGCAAACAAGGCAGAGCAGGTGTTTTAATTAGTGCTTTGGTTAACCTGAGAACCATACCCCTACTCACTGGGATCATTAAAATAAATCAAGTTTTACATGGTAATGGCATTTTAGTTTGCTCTTCTGTAGCATCACTGCTAGAGATAAGCATTTGCAGAGAAAAGCTAGAAATACTGCACAAAATCTTGGTCATAACAAAGAAATCAAATGAATTCCAAGTCACATACCTAACTAGCACTAGGATGGATGAATATTCTGGGCTCATCTTTATGTTCCTCTCATCCAATATTTTTTTCCCACTGAACAATGAAATTTCAACCACAACTGTCCACTGCTATCTTCATTCCTGGATAGCGTTCTAAGTAGTTTTATGAAACATAGTTTATGAAGCATGAACAAAACATGTGAGTGTATTCATATGCAGATGTATAATGCTATGTTAGAGTCAAGGAGATCACAGTAAATAGCAAGTGGTTACAGGAATAAGTCTCAAGTTCAATGTAGTTGATAGGGTCAAAATGATATTCTCTAAATCCTTCAAGCTCAGTTCAATACATTTCATAGTATTCCACAATACTATGAAATGTATTAGCTGTTCTTAATTAGTATACATAAACATATTATGATTAAATGAGTGAAGAGAACACCCAACCAATGACCTGTGAGTGCTTATGTCTTGGCACAGTTTTGTGGTGGCAAACAGTTACGCCAATACCAACACTTCACAGAGGTAGGCAGTGGTAGGCAGCTACCCTCTGCTGCATGTTCTAACGCATCAACAACACGATGGGTAAAAATGCAATACAGAATAAGTATTAATAGGCAGTTGGGTAGAAAAAATATTTTTGAACACTTTTTCCGTTCTTTGACAGCTAGAAAATCCCTTGCCCAATTTGAGGAAGAAAACAACTTTCTTAAAGCTGGAAAGTTCTAATATTTTGGAACTCTGTTTTGTTTATGTTTGAGAAAGTTGTGGAACAGCAACAGGCAATGAAAGCATACATTGGCACAATTAAGTCTGGTAACTCAAGAAGCCAGATATTGTTTTCATTTCTACACACATTTTAGTTGAACTTTGCCAACCCACTTGAATAGGCTATTTTGGAAACCAGTGGTGACAACATGTGGATAAAGTTCTGCTCTGCTACTTACCAAATAAAGGAGTCTTTGGCTGGAAAAATAATAATTTGTGAACTGAAATGAAAGGAGGCAGGGTGAATCTCTGAAGAAATGTTCAAGAAGAGAAAGACTACATATAGAAATGGTTCTAAGGAGACACTTTCTCCAAAGTAAAGTGTAGTTACTTTACAGGGGATGGGAAGATCCTCGCATGTTAGCATCATTAAGGGATCTTGTTTGGAGAACTATAAACAAGCAAGCAAACAAATGAATACATAAATTAATGTAATAGTCCTTCTCCTCTTGAGATCTTCCCTGTATATTCTGCAGTTTCCAATGCATCCCTCTTTCTGGAAAAAATAGACCTTAGAAAACTTACTATGCTGAACAGTAGAAAATAAATAAATATCTTGCTGGAGGGGCTGTAAAATGAAAGCACCATATCAGTAGAATGAATGGTGGTTTTGATTATTTATGAAATAAAATACCAGTAAACCACATTCAAAAAGTTTTGTAAATCAATAGATATTTTTCCTCATATCACAGCTTTTTTTAAGAAGCACAGCAGGAGGAGAAGAATGAGGCGACATCCAAGCTAGCTCTAAATCAAGTAGTATGCAAAACAAAGAGGCCACTTGCCATAATTTTTTGCACTTGATTCCAATTAAAGTACATGACCATATCTTTTCGCTGTGTCTCATTTACAGTCCCACAAAAGAGGCACAGGACTTCTGAGCCTGTACCAGTTCTAGGCATCTGTGGTGAAATCTACTTCTCAGAAAAAAGTCAGAAAACTCACTCTTTGAAGTCTTTGAAACAACAGCATGATCCTTTGTGTAGTCTTGTTTAGACATTTTACTTTTTGACATTGTTCCTTATTTTATATTTCCGTAGTCATTTCTTGAAAATTATATTGCTTTTTTTTAATATGTGCATTTCAGGCAGTAGCTAGCACTGTAGGCTGCCAAATCTGCACTGGATTCCTAGAGTTTTTATTAATGAACAACCAATCAAATATAGCAAATTTCATATTTAAGCTAAATGTTAGCTCTGAGTTTGACATGGCTCCAAAGGTAAGTTTCATATTTTGTCCATGCTTTGGTTTCAGTATTATTTATATTGCTGTACACCAAGATAAAAGCCTAACAGCCTGTCTGATAGATGGCTCAAACCTTCATGACATTACTCATGAAACAGCCTAAAGGCTGATAAGAATTAGAGCTGAGCATATTGGCCATTATGAAATGTTTTCTATAAATGCTGTAGAGCAGGTTTCAGAGTAATTTCTGCACTATTTAAAGTCATTATATTATGTATACTCTGCCAAGTAAGATTTTGGCACTAGAGGCATGCAGGAGATAAAGGTTTTGCTAACATATCAAAAGGGCAAAATATCAGTAACAAAGAAACCACAGTAAAAGAGAAATCACAACACCTTTCCCCAACATGCATGCCTATACATATGGAACTGTGAACTGTACATGACCAGTCTAAGTGTGGGTGTGGAATTGCCAAAGATTTTCAGTATTCATAGAATCATAGAATAGTTAGGGCTGGAAAGGACCTTAAGATCATCTAGTTCCAACCCCTCTGCCATGAGCAGGGACACCACACACTAAACTATGTTGCCCAAGGCTCTGTCCTGCCTGGCCTTAAACTGCTCCATGGTTGGAGCATTCACAACTTCCTTGGGCAACCTATTCCAGTGCCTCACCACCCTCACTGTGAAGAACTTCTTCCTTAGATCTAATCTAAAGTTCCCCTGTTTAAGTTTAAAGCCATTACCCCTTGTCCTACCACTAGAGTCCCTAATGAAGAGTCCCTCCCCAGCATCCTTGTAGGCCCCCTTCAGATACTGGAAGGTATTGATCTAACTCTGCTCTCTGTCAACTCAGGTATTACGCTTGGCTATTCTGTGAGTAGAGGTGACTCATCAGTGACTGAGCTTTAGAATATCCCATCTTGCATATCAAAAGCTAAACAATTCAGAAACAGTGCTCTTGGGTTAAAGTGAAGGTGCTACCCCATACAATCATTTTACTGTCTGTAGGATCTGGAAATGCAGTGTGGTGCATTTCTGTGACTGCTAAAACTATAACATCTGGAATGCCATCCTGGAAGTTTTCCAGGTGATTTCCATGAGGAACACTTTGTAAAACTTGTTATCCTTTTTAGCAGAATATGTTCCCAGGCCTGCATAGGAGCAGAGATTGGATTATAAACTGCTAAATGTTTTTTACAACTGTATCAGCAACAATACTGTATGGATAACTATTTAAGGGAAATTATTTTTACAGACAATTTCAATGGATTTGTTCCAGTCCTCAATTAGATTCATATTTCTGAATTCAGAGATGTAAGATAATTTATCGTATATTCATCTCTTTTTCAACTCAGGATATCCAATGTAGGTCAGATGTCTTCAGTCTTCCTATTTTCTATCTTTTTCACATAATGTTTTCAATACCTAAGGCATGAGCAAAATGGCATGGGGGAAAGTATGGAGAACCTCAGTCTCTACAGAATGTACAAAACTGATTTGACCATTATCACATGGCCTGGACATCCAAGGAGTTTGAGTATTTAGCAGGGTAGGTAGGTACATGATTATGGTAGCAAAGAATAAAGGGTATTTCTAAATACAGTGCAGGCCTACGGCCTGTCTCAGGTGCTCACAAGGTGGAGGAATGAGGTGTCTTGTCATTACATTAGGAGTTTACGTTTGGACTCATCCTTGTTGGGTGTCTGTTGACTTCAAACCCTTGGTGAAGTACCCCTGCCCTGCAAACACACCACATACATACATCATGCTAGAGGAAAAATATATTGAAAATCGCTACTTTAATTAGACTGCAGAAGGAGAAGAAGAGTAAATGTTAGGGAAGAAAAAGCAAATAGGAAGCTATTTCAAGGTTTTAGATTGAGCCTCTAGAACCAACCTTATCAGTAAGTAATGACAAGTTTGGGACTGATATATGAGGAGACACTATAAAGAACACAGAAAAATATATGAGGTGGCAAAGGTAAATTGACCAGCTATAATTTTTGCATAACCCATGAAAACGAGTCTGAAAGTGCTGTTCAGCATGGGTTGCTAAAGGAAATATGGATGAAGTCAGAAAGTGATCTCAAAGAAAGAGAAATAGCCTCACTACCCCTGTTCAAATTGTTATATGTTCTGCAAGATCAATGTTTAGTCAATAATTTCAGAAGCTCATAGCACAAAAGGTGAGCAGAATCTCACAGCAAACCGAAGAGCTCAGATGAATTTTCCCCATGATTTTTATGTCTAAGACTATCTACCCAAATTAAGTATTCTGTAATGCCTTACACACTTTTCAAAGATATTTTTTTCAGAAAAGCACACTAATTAATGTGATATTATTCACACAAATGCCACATGTAAGGTATGATCAGAAGAATAAGAGCTGGGAAAATAACTTTTCGTAAACCTTTAACATTTCATTGCTTAAACCTATTTCTTGATTAAAGAATTACAGACATCAGCCATATTTACAAATTAGAGAGGTGTTTCTAGCAAAATACTACATACTGTGCGTTAATGAAATAAATGGATATAGAATTAAAACTAGTAGGTTTTTTTTTCAAGTAGAAATGCTTTGTGTTTTTGTTTGATTTTCAGTAAAAACACTGCTAGACTATGATGTATTATAATAAAACTAATGAACTACAATTTTGAGTGCAAATCTTACCTCATCTAAATTATACTCATGATTGTGTAGTTCTTAAACTTTACTTCACCCAAGATACTTTTTTAATTCACTGATCACCAAGTAAAGAGAGTTTAGAATTATCTTTGTGTTGTCTCTCCTAGCAATGTCAAAACTATGCTTGATTTGTACAGATATTGGATGTATTTTTTAAAGATTCTTCTGCTCAATGCCTTTTAATCCAAATTACATTTGACACTGCAATTGCAGAAGTTCGATGACTTTTGAGTGTAAATAGTACCATTTAGCCAGGAAACTACTTAATTGTTTCCAAAAAAAAACCCACTTCAAGTTTGGTTTAGAGACTGTTCAACTGAAGTTTGTGCCTTTTAAATTTGAAAAGCTCAGGTTCAACAGTCATTTGTGTGAGCTTTCTTTAAGCCTCCTAATTAGGGAAAATGGAAAAAAAAAACAACATAATTTTGTAAAAAAAAAAAAACAAAAACCAAACCAAAACCAAAAAATAAATCTGTTGAAATAAGAAACCAGGTCATCTTAAAAAGGGGAAAAGTGAGCAGAACACTAAAAAGACACAATCACATAGGGAATACAGCTTTCTTATAAAGAGTTATTCCTTACAGATGAGTCAAACCCCTGAATAGTCAGTCATAAACTTTTTAGACCAGTGCTGAAAGTGCAAGATTTGTCCTGCCAGGAAAAGGTACCCACAACCTCTTCTGAATTCATGGGAATGTAGATACTGTAAGGTAGGACACTCAGGCTTAATGGACGTCATCCTAACTATGCCCCTTTCCTTCCATGGTTATACAGCTAACTGATGTGGATCTGGGCAGCTGAAAATAGTGTTAGATGAATCCCTTTGTGTCCCTCTGCCAAGAGGCAGAATTTATCTGAAGGCGCATTTCTGAACCATGAGTTCCTTGTTTTTAAAGACAACAATACATCTGTATCATACGATCATCTGTTTCTTCAGCACTCTTTTTCAGGCTTTTCCCTCTGAAAGGGTTATAACTTGAAGTGACTTTTCCCCATGCTCCTAAGCTGGGGCTCATAGTGCCGTATCAGTCTGCTCATTAGACAAAAGGAAAGAAATAGGATAAAGTTAAAGAAATAAAATATTTCAAGATTAGCCCTCCCAGTGTAAATCAGCATGTGGACTTTCACTGGGTCACATGAAAACCTCATGCTCAGATTTAATTTGCCCATCCTGAAGTATTTTTCCTCCTAGTGCCAAATACCATAATGCTCTCTGTCAGTGATTTGAAATTATTGTATAAGCTACATATCGGGTACACTATTGTTAATGAAATGCACACAAGATGATGAACAACTTCCTTTTCCTGCTGGAGCCCAGCTGCAACCAGGCCCTGTATCCTTGATGCTGTAAATCAGGCCTTTGTACTCTGGGAGGATTCAATCAGCTGCAGGTGTGGGCCCGCCAAGGCCCGCCTGGGATTAGGTAGCAGTATTTGATATGAGATCCCAAACAGCACCAGCAATCTACACACCACATGTGGCCAGTCTTTGGAGAAAGCAAAGGAAAACGCTGATGAAATGTGGCACAGGACCATGGAATGCAATTTCAAACTTCCACATCTGCAGGAAAGAGAGAAAGAAAGTTCCTAATTTTGCAATGATGATGTCATTGAGAATACATGATAGTGAAAATGATGTGCCAAGGCTTTCATAAATTTAACTATTTAAGATGCTGCTAACCGAGGCGTGAAATCTGTGTGTGGTATTTGTTGTTATGAATGCATTAAAGTTCTGAAAAAGCAACACGTTGCTCTGCTGGCCTGTCAAAGGGCGTCTGGTTTTGTGTTTGTGTTGTGGACGTGGCTGTGTGGACCCAGCATTACCATGATGCTTGTAGTCTATACAGATACAAATCTGAACCTTTGCTGAAGCTTGTTCACTGAACACTATCATTACAGAGAGGTGATTTGATCAAACTTATACTAGCCTGAATAAAAAAAAAAAGCTTTAATTCAATGAGAAACAACAAAAATGGTTGTTTAGCTCACTCCCTGAGGTTAAAAGTTGTGAAGAGTTTATTTTTAACATATATCCTTGATATCTGAAGGATAAAGAAACGTTAAAACAGGTCTGGATTTGTCATTTCTGTAAAGGTAAAATATATTGAAAAAAAGCATGTCCTTGATTTTTTTCTCAAAAAAATCTGTTTTCGATTAGCTTATCTTGATAGCTGAAGTTAATCATTATTTTCAACCATATATGATTTAGATATTATGTCATTAATTCATGTACAATCCATCTGAATAATGATTGTGGTTTTCTGCTTTACAAATTCATCTACTTCACTGAGAAACCAAGAGAGTCAAATTCCATGCAACATCTGGTTTCCATTTTATGTAATTGCTATTTTCAGAGTTATAATCATGTGTTATTGTAAGGACCACAGTGTCAATCATGCTGCTAATGGGGAAAATTCAATGCCTAAATACCTGAGAGAACAAGAAGCTGACTTAAACAGGTGCATTTAGACACTTGGTTTTAAGTATAATTCTAGTCTACCAATTTAAATAAATCATTTTAAGAAGAAACTATGTTCTTTCCATGCCTTCTACTGAACCAGAGTTTAATACAAGCTTTCTACACTGTGAGTCTGGTTTTGTTCCCATCAGTTCAAAACAGTAAGATTGGATTCCATGCAAGTTCCAGTACCATTAACCCAGTGCAACTCTAAATCCAGTTTGCTCAGCCAATGTGAGTTCACAAAGTTAACCCCCTCTTGCAAGTATGAGTGGAGGGGAGAAAATTTTCGCTCCTTTTAAAACATATAAGGTACACTTCTGCTTTTATGATCACATGCATAAAAAGGTGCAGAAAATAGATGTGAAAAACATGAAAATCCATGTTTTCAAGTAAAGTCCCATATCAAAAATGCAATGTAAATATATTCTTATGATATTAATTTAGAGTTTGATTATAAGTAGAATTAAAAGTGTCATCAATATTCAGAGCAGTTACAGCTCAAGGCACAGACCATGACAGAAAAAGCACTCTGATCAATCTTTCTTGTATTTACCACTTCCCCTTTTTTATAATGTTGTTCATACAAATTTTCAGGTAGAGCTATCTAGCTCCTGCTTAAAAAGAAAGCATGAAACTAATATATATTTTAGATTATGCATAATGTTTTATTATGAATAATTATGCATATGTAGAAACTATATATTTGCATGTGCAGTAGTTTTATATATATTTTAGGGGTAAGATAGTTTACTCTGAATAATTGTATGTGCAAGAATACATTAATTTTTATTTCAGTAAGCACTATATCAACCAGCAGGTGCTCACTCACCCATTACCTTTGAGTAGCAACACTCAGTAAATACTTAAAGTATTGTTAATCTCTGCTTTTCAGAACAAGATTAAAAAAACAGTGACAAGTCTTGTAATTCCAGCAGCAGAGGGCTTCTGTGAAAATTGCCCTTAGCAGGAGAGTAAAAGCTTCTTTTTCTTAGGAAAAGGAAGTTGTTCTCTTTTGTCTTTGTGAATAAAGTTTTGAAAGCACATCAATCTAAACTAATTAGATGGCACAAAATCCCCTCATTGTCTGCACTGCCTGCAGGATGATGGCTCAAAAGGAAAAAAGCCTGGAGGCATTTACATATGTGCACACTATTGCCATTAATACCTTTTGAATACACTCCTATTTGATCCCACCTCTCCTCCTTGAAACCTTCAGGTACACAGTTGCATAAGTCCAGCACATGAATGGATTGTGTTTAAAAGAATTAAGACTGGGAACGACTTTCGTGACCTAACTGAACTCTATTCTGCACTAGCTCCTGAAGCTCAAGCTGAGACAAGCTGCCAAACTGGAAGCTGTGCCTGTTATTGCCATGACAGCCACAGCGGGCACACCCCGGTCCTGCTTCCCTGAGGCTCCAGCATTAAATTTTCTTCAGCATCCACACAAGTAGTTTTGCATGTATGCACAGCCTCAACACTGCAGGGTGTGGTTGGATCCTTTTACAACTTGGATAAGTGCCTTTGTGCACTGCAAGGGAAGAGCTGCATTTACCCATCTGGTAATTTTATGGTCACATTAATTGACCTAAAGAAAATTTCTGCGTTGGCTGGTATGCATCCATCAGCCAGCAACAATTACGAAGGATGCCTAAAGTGATTAGAAAAGATAATGACAGCTGGGAAACCCTGAGCTGCCAAGTCATCTGAATTGCAGGCAAGGGCCCATTCCTAGTAGGAACGTGCAAATAAAGGTGACATATTTTCACTTTTCCCCAAAAAAATGACTCAGGTGAAGGTTCATCAGTACTGCTTGAAGAGAATGCAAAAACATGACAAGAGACACACTGAATTAGTTCAGAATGTGGTGGAGCACACTGCAGTGTATTCTGGGGTATTTTCCCAAGTAAGTTAATAAAGTTATATGGCAAAAACAAATATGTAGTTATGAAAGTCAAACACAATAGGTGAGTTATGTATTAATATTGGGGTACCTCACAGTTTTCATAAGGGGTCCCTCAAGTGAGTGGTTGTGTTTGTTTCTCTTTTTCTTTTTCAAATCACTTTTCAACTCAGGATTAAGTACAAACCTTAGTTTTTATTCCTTCTGGAAAGCACATATCAAGCTTGAAGAAACTGAATACTTCAAAGTTAACACCCCTGATGACAGAAAGTAAATCAAAATAACTCAAGATTTATGATTTTTTTTTTAACCTCATGATTTGGAGAGGATGAAGCTCATGATTTGTAATGCACGGAGTCAGCAGAAATGCAGACGTACTCTGCACTGAAAGCCTCTCTGTAAAGGACAAGACATACTACACCAGAGGTAGTATGGGCCCTTACTTCTTAAGTTGACAGAAAAAGACCGGTGCATAATTTCACAGGTTTTATTGGATGACTAACTGTATTGCTGAATTTGTGGTAATAAGTCTTGGTATATTACGTTATTAGTTCTGTTAATACCTATGTTTGCAAAACATTGCCTTAAAAATAGGTAAATCAATAGAATTCTTCTCATATGCAAATAAAAATGTTTAGTGGATTTTTCTCCTTCATAAGGGTCCATGGAAAATTTGTAGCAACCTTCTAGTACCTAAAGGGAGTTACAAGAAATCTGGAGAATTGGATGTATTATAATTTTCACTGAAGTCCAAATAATTCAAATAATTTATTGATCCAACAAAATTAATTTTGCTACAATCTTCTAGAAGTAAAACTTGTTGCAAGACACATGTCAACTTATTCATATGGAGTTCTTTTAAACCATTAGAGTCAACTAAAAGTTGGACAATAAGCAGCAAGAGAATTTCTTGTCTGCACAAACATCTTAGTTTGTGTTTTGAGTACGCAATTGTGTTGCTTCTCAGTTATTGGCAATGAAGAGTGTCTCAGTCCACTTCTTGGGACTCATCACTGTGGTATTGCTCAAAGACATAAGCATTCAAACAACAGTTCCAGAACAGTATTTTGCAACTGCTTTCAGCAGGTGACAGTCAGATGCTCTGTTAGGTGTAGACTTTCAGTTCACGTGATACTCAACCATCCATGCTTCATGTTTGGTTTACTGTATGGTCCAGGGGAAATGAAGTCAATTCTAATCAGGATACTCAATGTATGATAACAGTGGTGACAATGAAAATATCCCAGGTGTCCACCAGCCGTTGTAATCATGTACTTGATACCTCCCTGCTTGGGCCATCATTTTTAAGCATACTTGGATTAAATATCAGTGGAGCAGACATTATTTTCTGTTTTAATATCTGCTTGTCATACTATAAACTAGATGTACTAAATTAACCATTAGTGAAAGGCATTAAAACCTAACAACAAAAGAAAGATCTTGTGTGGTTAAATTAGCTGAATTCTTGAAGGTTTTGGGAGACATCTTGATATCCGTCTTTCTCAATATTCATTATTCAGAAATACAGGTTGAGATTCAATTGTCTAAACATAGGTAAAACATAGGTACTTAGTAGCATTTTAAATGGCCTAAGGAGTTCCACCACCTCCACAAGTCTCTCCAGAGGGGAGTGTAGGTCTGTTGCATGTCCTGTGTCATAGGTGAAACAGTCTGTGCATCAAGTTTAGATGTGTCAGAGCATTTCAGAGGACAGCAGACATGTATGTCTAAGTAGCTGAATTTTGTCCATGAGGTTCAGCTCACACAGCAAAGAATATAATGTAGGCTACTAAATACCACTGTAAAAGGTAGCCAATAAAGTCAGAGAGGAGCAGGCCAAGGTAACTGTAGTGTTTTTTAGGTATCTTTAGTCTAACAGCTGAATTAGCTGAATCCCACCTCTAATATCTCTCCCATCCTGTAGAAACTAGGCAGGTATAGTCACAGATTATCCCTAGCCAGAAAAAAAAAGGCTGATCCCAATACCCAGGTTTTAGCATGGAATCCTCACTGAAGACTTTTCATAAGATTTCACACTGAGTCATATCATACTTACCTTACTCTGAAGACTCACATTCTTATAACTGGGACTCTGTGCAACTCAGTTGCCTTAACACAAGTAGTGAATGGTATCAGAGACACCCACAGACAAATCCACGTAAGGCTGGCAAGGTCTGACATAAGCCCTTCTGGATCAGCAGCAGGAGGCCAAGTGGGATCCCATACTGAGCTTGAAAGGACACAAGATGCCTAGTGATAGGCAAAAAAATCAAACCCTATACAACCAAGCCCCAGGTAGGAAGGTTCACAGCATGATTTCTAATGCTCCTCAATACTCTCATGATGTTTCAGAAGCATTTTTTTTTTCATTTGCATGAAGAGACATAATGGTAAATAATAAATGATAACAGGCAAAATGATCCAAGAAAAATATAATCTAACTACCAAATTCATGTTCTTAATTGGTGGAGTCTACCAGCCAGTGGAACGTGTTCCCAAGGGAACTCATGGTAAAACTGTTGATTAACTACTTAAAACAAGACAAAACAGTACTCTTAAGAACAAATATTTCTGTAGGTAATGCTGCTATACGTGCAGGGAAATCAGCATGATGACCTCTTAGCTGTAGTCCATAGACATTTTCTTTGAGTGTGTGATACCAGATAATGAATGTACAGACTCAGTGTAAAAATTAGCTGGCTTACGAGGATTTTAAAAGTAAACATATGGAACACAGTTTGAAATATTCATGTTTTCCTCTCATAGCAGGCCAATGTAAATATTATTCCATATGTTATCAAGTAATTCCAAAGCTAAATGTGCTCACCCCAAGAATGGTCATGATCAAAATCTAACAGCATCCTTTTGAAAGGGCTTAGTGTGTAGAAATTAAAGGTAGCCCAAAGAAAGGCATGATTCCATTCCAGCTCCTGGGGAAAGAACTGAAGAACCCTTGCTTTTGATAGTTCAGTAAACCTGGTCCACTGCTTGCCCTGTGTGAGCTCTAAGCAATGCATGTGCAAGGCAAGGAACAACCTATCTATGCTTTTGCACCTCAGGAAGGCCTGATTCATGACACACAAGCAGAACTTGTGCATAAATAGGAACACTGTCTTCTACACAGAGCACAGCAACCATGGTGCATTCATTCAGACTGAAGAAGGTAACCATTTACAAAATGAGGAATGGTAGAATCAGGTACTGTGCCAGTGGAAAATTGGAACTTAATATAATTTCATTCAGCCTTAGGAGCTCATTCTGTCCCCATGACTATTGCACTCGTAACTGTGCCATTGCTCAGCTCCCAGAAAAGGGGATTGCAGTGAGTTCCTTTCATCTACGCAGCCACGTAATCACTGTTGATTGGGATATGTCTCTCAGAGAAGAGCAACCATGCTTTTAAATAACCTTCCACACTTAGCACGAGTCTTCACTTCTGAGCAAGTATTCAAATTTAGATAATAAAGTTCCTCAGCGAGGTTCTCTCTGCTCCATACTGAAGCAGGTGAAGATGCCTGGTGAACATCCAGAATTTAGAAGCTGCAGTTTGAAAGAAAATGCTAACTTCAGGTCCCTGTATTTGGTCTATCCTGTTGGCTGGTTTTAGACAGCTTCTACTTAACTTTTAGGAGTAAGGAATTACTCATTGGAGGTTGTTTCATGCCTCCAGGGACTGTGTAACAAAACTGCATCTGGATTTCCCGCCTGTGTCCAGATAGACATTTATAGACACTACACTGCCAGAAACAGATACGGAGAGAGGGAATTCTAAACCTACCCAATGGGAAATAATGACATGCCTGTCACAAACAGGCAACCAATATTTTATTGGTTAGATTTATTTTTGGCTCTATCTACAATTTTGGTTTTCAGTGGTTAATGTCTACTTTAGATCACATAATTAGAATATATTCTTAAGAGACAAAATCAAATAGTTTTTATTGTTCTTATCTGGACCCTATCTATGGGTCCTACTCTGCTTTAGTCAGCAGTTACATTCCCAGATCCCAGTGATTAATTTCTTCCAAAGTCTTAACTGTAAATAAAAAATTAAAAAATAAAACTCTTGGTAAGCAGATCCCATCTTTTAGACAGCTGAGCTTTTTTAATCAATATGTTCTTAAAATTATTCTCTCAGGTTTCCTTCACAATCCATTTCTGGAACATTATTTGTAGTGAAAAACCTTTGCTACCAGTTACAATACTTTCATCAGCCCCATAAAAGGAAGAGGAGCTGCTTCAGAAAAAAATTCTGCATACATGCTCAGCTTCTGCAGGATGCTTAAAGCCCATCTTTTTCAGTCAATGCATGATTCAGAAGTAGAGGAATATGTGACTGCAGCATTGCCAAATCTCATAATTTGCATCCTGTGTCTCATGACAGTTTGTTGTTTCTTTTCCATTAAACTTCAGCTCCTGGGGTCATATGATTAAGCAAGAATCTCAACTTTCCTTCTATAAAATAAATAGGTTCCAGTTTCTAGACCAGAACTCCAAGCTAGAAAGAATGATACAAAAGAAACCAGAAGTTTCGGTTCTGTTTAGTTATGTGATATTTTAGTTATTTTTTGACTGACAATTGGTACAATTTCTGAATGTGAATGGCTGGCAGTCTTGGGGCTCTCTCAGCTTACTACAAAGAGAAATGAAGACACTTACTTGGAGGGTTGCTTTACAGCATGACAAAATCCAGAGAGGATAGTTGAAATGCTGGAGCAGTTGTTAAATGTAAATTATCTAAAAGCCACCTGCCTAGCAGATCAAGGCAGTGAGTCCCTACAGGAGTGTTGAGGGTGCTGATTTTTGCACTTCCTTGACTTCAGTATGGTTTTACTTAACACATACACCTGCATAATTGAAATCAATCCAACCATAAGTGATACTCATGAACAAAAAACATATACAAAACTAAACAAAAAAAAATACAGAGTTAACAGGATCGGCACTAGACCAGTAAAAATAGCTGATGAACCTTGCCAGCTGTTGAAAAACTGTCTGTGGGATCAGTTCCTTTGTTCTTCTCTAATAATAGTTTTGGTTTATGTTTCTTTTTTTCCCTCTTCTTTTACTTTTACTGTTTTCATTTCACTTTGATGTTGAAAACAGACACAGCTGCAATACAAAAATTATTGTTCCTACTTTCATACGCAAGTTCATGCACTCAGAGGCAACTTTATGCATACACATTACACATGCAAATGCATACTCATGCATGTAAGTATATACTTGCATCAACACATGCAAACTATACATTGTTTGTAATGTATCCTGATGTCAAGTGACTACAAATAAAAATTATATTTTGTCTAACAAAAAAGGAAAAATTCGAAGTTACGTTTCATTACAAACTTCTAACAACACATAAGATTTTCTTCACTTCTGCGAAACTCTGCAAGATACCTCCAAATGCTTTATATCCCTATGTAGATCTTACTCTTTCATTTATTTACGTATTGAAATGCTATGTTTGCTATAGATACACTGAGTATCCTAGACAGCCTTTTAACTTACAGACTTACAAGTATGACACCAGCCCAGATCAGCAGCAATGTAAAGAGTACAGAAATCAATCTTCCCATCCAGCTTAATCTAATCTAGTTCCTCATATGCAGAGGAGATAAGATAGACCCTCCAGGGTGCTCTGAAGTCTAATGCTCTAAGCATATTGAGAACATGAGATAGTAGAGTAACTTTCAAGAGCCAGAACCCTTCTAAAAGTTGTTTCATTTCTTAAGTTAGTCTCACAAACCTCCTGTAATATTAATAGATGTAATTATAACTTTTTTTTGATGGAGGAAAGAGAAGAACTGGGAAATGTAAATGGCTTATTCAAGGTGACACAGGAAGTCTGTGAAGAGCTGCAAATTGAACCCAGGTCTTCCGACTCCCAGTTCAGCCTTTATATCAATCACAAAACCTTCCTTCCTCCCCTAGATATTTAAAAACAAAAACATTTATAACTTGATAAACAGTTTCTTTCTTCATACATCAAATTGGAAGCCTGAAGTGGATTTATTCCTTTCGAAGTTCATTCAGTTTACTGCATAGTCCTGATTATCACAATATTTCTTAAATTACTAAAATGATAACAGATCCTAATTTCTGGAGTACAACTTAGAAAAAATGGCAGACAAACATATCACACTAGTTCAGGCTGTAGAATCACTTTCTTAGATAGGTCAGCCACTAATCCAAGTAAGTAAACTTAAGATCACTGATGCAACTCTGTATATCATTGCAATATAACTACACAAGAGAGTGGGAACAGGGGTCAAGCTTTTTTAGTTCTGTTTCTAATTATTATTATTATTATTATGCAGCATTAACATTTATTTCAGGATCTTATATCATTTTTTATTTCTCAAATAATATAAAAAAATGCAGATTGAACTTCCCAGAGTTTACCTTTGAAAAAATGAGATCATAACCAATCAATGGACACATTGAGTATCATTTGCTAAACTGCATCTATTTTCTAAATAATTTTTCTTCATGGAAATGGATTATAATAATCATTAACCCTATCAGTTCAGTTGTGAGGCCTAAATAGCAGGGTGAGGAGGTGAATTTTTCTTTACAATTTATGATAGAATCACAGAGGTCATTTGTAAGATGAGAGACCACAGGACTAAATT
Organism: Nestor notabilis; assembly: GCF_000696875.1. Taxonomy (NCBI): domain Eukaryota; kingdom Metazoa; phylum Chordata; class Aves; order Psittaciformes; family Psittacidae; genus Nestor; species Nestor notabilis. Next base: position 25,287 of record NW_009936453.1, read on the forward strand.
CCAAAACTAGAGGTAAATCTCTAACTAAATATCACCTTTCAGGAAAATGTTACCAGCTCTGAAATATACATATCTGTGCTTGTATTAAAGTTATATGTGTATAAATATATAGATAAAAATTCAGAAACAGGATTAGTAGCTGCGTTGAAATGCATATGCACATGCACATATGTGTTGAAAATACTGCTGTGTCTTGGAAATATCCCAAGAACAGCTTCAAGTGCTAGAAATTGTTGCAATTAATTCACCTTACCAGGAAGATAAAAAGAAATTGTTCCAAGTATCTGAATAAAGAAATATAGTTTATGAAGGTGACAGGAACAGAGCTAAAGCAGCAGCATCTTATTTGAAGTATTTAGGTATTTCTCTTCTAAATTACTTCCAGTTCTTTTTACAGTGCCAGCAGCCAGAGTGAACTCTCCTTCCTTTCATCCTATCTGCTTCCTTTAGACACTTCCCACCCCTGTTAAAAACATTTTGCAATGTTCAGTGTTGAGTTAGATCTGCAACAGGAAACAGCTGGCATTGGCAGCCAGCAAGCACAGGGCAGCAGGCAAGGTGGGGCTTGGGTCCCAGCACTTAAGCCCCCCTGCCCCGGCATGTTCTGTAGCTTCAGGTTATTACTTGGTGAACTCTACTTAGAAACAGTAGCTCAGCCATCAGGGGAGGCAAAACCCTGCTCTGAAAAAATGCTGATCTCTGACAGGTGGTATGGACCATAAGATAAGAGGAGAAAAATAGGATCCAATTTTTAGTTTTCCTGGAAAAAAATATCTCACATTGTCTGCTGCTCTTCTTGCCCTAGGGAAGAATACCTAATGGGGGAAAGTCAACTGTTCTCCCTTTCCTCTGAGGACTGAACATTGTTCTTACAGAAGGGAGGAGTGGACAGGAAAAGCCTAGCTTTTGGGGGAGCAAATTCTTTACCTCTGGGCTTCTGGCTCTGGAGTGTCCTTTCACCATCCTTCCTACTGCTAAATGGGGGAAATAATGGAGGAATACAAAGATGAACACCCTTATTTTGAGCAGAGACATGGGTGCAGCAGGGGAAGATGTCTATTTTCAGGACTGCCAAGATGGTAAAAATGCTGTTGCGAAAATAGGGGAAGAACTAATATGGGAAGAGCTTTCTCTTTGGAGGAAAGAAAGGGCTGTATGAAACAAATTGATAAATGGGTGGCGGCAGAACTGATGAGACTAGAAATGATAGGAGAGCTCTAGGAACGGGCACTGAATCACCTTACCCTATGCATCTGTGAAGCTGGGACTTTAGGGTGACCCTTTAGGGGACCAGGTGCTCTGGGGCTGAAAAGGGATGGGAAGGATTCCAAAGCTTAAAGACAGATCAAACATTCAATGTAGTCATTTTTTAAATAAATCAGATGAAATACACTTTGGGAATTATTTGCATAGTTCTGAAAACCAGGCTTGTGATTTTTGGTCCTCTGGAATTGTCAACAACAGTATGCAGTGCATAACCACAAATGTGATACAGCCTTTTGTATAGGTGCATGGAAGACCAATAAAGTGTCTCTCAGAGCATTTACAACACTTATAAAATTACTTTATTTTCCTTTCTCAGAAACCAGGTTCATGAAGAGGGGTGGTCCATCGGCAATCATTTGCAGGAACAGCACACCAGAAGACTGAGTAGTTGAGTTAAGGGTTTTTAAGTTCTGCCCATCAAACACAAATTTACTCGCTTCATTTATTTTGCCCTTCTTGTTTTCTTGTCTCTTTAGGCTGGGGCATATAGTTCCACTGTCCAGGTCTATGATGAAGACATACTGACACAATTTTTCTATGCTAACGTCATGCACCAATGTCCTCCCACACTGCTTGGTTCTCCCACACATTGACTGGTCATTCTGCTGTCTACACAGCACACAGGGATGGAGGCTGGTACTTAGTTACAACATTGGCTGAAAGCAGACAGTTATCGAAGGGGACTCATATAAAGGCAAAAAGTATCTTCATTTTTGTTCTCTTGTGTTCTCAGATTTCTTGTGAGTAATGTAGCAGTTTATTCAATTGGAAAGTTCAGCTTCTTTTGCTGGAGCAGAATTAACAAAATGATTGGATAATGCTGAAATTAAAGGTACATTACTCTTCTTTGTCCTTACAAATGCTGCCTGAGCACTAAAGGTTACTGCATTCATTTGATTTGATCTTGTGCTTTTCTAATCCTGACCCTTTTACCTTTGGACCTGCTGTCTGTCACTCTGTCATCCTAGTAAGTCAATCAAAATACAGGCACAGTCATAGGGGATGCATTTATTTTTATTTTTTTTTATTTTAGAATGGGTGAAGCAAGGGGCAGTGGTTGAACAAACATGACCCTTCAGATTCCCATGAGGATCAAAATATAATAGTTTTAGTTGAAACATGTTGTGTGAAGATTTTATCATTATAACTAGGGTTATCCCAAATCCATGGTCCTGAGAGCAAATGTGCAGGCTCCAAGACAGAATGTTTTGGAATGATTTGTGCTTTATCTGCTTGTTTCCACTGTTTTCCATTCAATAGTCCTCCGCGAAGATGAATAGGGGGAAAAGGCTGAGAACTGTGAGATAAACTAGGTCTGAACAACTAGAGCACCATGACTGAAGAATACCAGTGTATACTGTCATCTGGTATGTAGTCCCACCTACAAAATTATCTTGTCTGAGATTTTCCACAGGTACAGTCATAAAATACTTCTCCATGGCAAGGTATGGATCTTTTACATCACGATTCCCATACAGGAGCGGTTAAAACAGGTGAGTAGAAGATCAGCACAGTTAAAAAAAATTACTAAAAGATTTACCAACTAGCCAGAAGGCACTGGGTGGTGATTTGGCTTGACCCATTGGCTAATATAACCAAGTGACCTTTCACTAGTTGTTTGACCTCTTTGTGCCTCAGCAAGTTCAGCTGGAAACAAAAGCAAGACTTCACTGGAAACCAGACATTGAGTGTAAACTGTGGTTTCCTAGATAAATAAATTACAAAAGAAAGTTTTATAGGAGTCACACAGCCAGTGTCTAGCACTTTGAACAGACAATGGGTAACAAAAACCGTATGTGGGAATGCTGTGTGGCATTACTGCTGTATTACAGATTCCTCATCCAAATTTGCAAATGGTCTAAACAGCTCTTATTTCTGAGCCTTTGAAATGACAGCGAGCTGAGATAGGATCCCCTTGGGGAAGTACCATATCACAGCAGCATTACTACCAGTTCTATTTAGATAATTCACAGAGTTAGGTAAAACTTGATGGCAGAAATGGGGAAAAATATGTCTCTTCATACCATAAACATTATCTTTGCTTTTCTTCATATAGCACTAGTTCCCAATGATAAGCATTTACTCAAATGAGTTATCTCATTGATCTCAATGGGATTTTCCTTAGTAGTGTGAGAGGACTTTGAAGGATGGCCCTACGCTGGCCACTGACCAATATTTTGAGCATTTTCTTCTAAATTTGGTCATGTAAGTATTTTATGTTTGGATGAATGGAAAGTGTTGCCCAAGTAATTGGGGAAAGCATATGAGAAAGGCTGATTCCTTAAGGTCCCAGCCGAGCAACTTATCTCACAGATCTGAACTACAGCAAATTCTTTTTAACTTTTACATCAGCAGGCTTTCTAGAAGTCTATCATCTCTGATGACATCTAATTTAGCACTCAGTTTCAGATCACTTGCTACCGTGAGGCCATTCCCAATTTTGATACGGTCAGTCAAATTTCATTACTGACCAAACCTGACATTTGGAGCTGAATACTTCAAAATAATTTGCGTGCATTTTTTCAAACTCAAAAAGCTTGTGAAACTCAGGAGATGAAAGTTGTGATGAAGGAAACATGCTGCATTCAGACTATCTTGACTTCATTCCTAGTTGGAGAGTGATATCTCATAAAACTAGCTGCCAAAATTGAGATCTATAGCAATCTAGTAGGATTTAATAGCTAAGTATTCTGGTTCTACCTGGGAATTTTGCACCCTTTCTCTTCAAGACTCTACCTTTCTCTCTACTACGAATTATCAATATACTAGACTACACTCTGAACCCACTCATTTCACATTTGACTGATTGATACGCAACACCAAGAGAAGACCATGCATAGCATCAGGGAGCCTGCAACCCGTATGCATGTCTGGTCAAGTGCTCTGTCACAGACAACATGAAGACACTTCAGTCAGAATGGTGCACATACTGATAGCTCACCTGACCTCCCACTGTATCAAGATCCCTTTCTGCCCCTGTAACTCACATCAAATCCTGCTAATCCTTAATTTCATCTTTCTCACACAAGGGCTTTTCAACCTGGCAGAAAGAATGTGACTGTCAGCTGCAGTAAGCCCCTTTCTTGCTGGGAAAGAAAGTTTGTTGATTGCTTGGCAAGCAGCATTTAATTGCTTCAGAATCATACTGAATTGTTTCCACTCTGGTCAAACCTAGAGAACATTGCCAGCAGACACAGATGGGGTTGTCAAGAAAATCTGAAGTGCTGATATGGCCACGTGCAGACTATGACTCACAGTAGAGGACTCTCCTCTGTAGATCATCTGAGTCTAGGCTGACAATTCTTCCACCAAGAATACTGTCACTTGGCTTGAGCAGACACTAGTAATATTTATGTGACCTACATGATTAAGAATCAGACAAAAAACCTCTAGACTATTATTCTTAGACTGCAGCCTGCATGTCAGTAATTCAAAGGATTTTAACTGTTCAAACAGCTAATACCAGGGCACTGCATAACAAAGCTACTTGCTACTTCCAAATTAAAGTAGATTCTTTTTTTATACACTGAATGCAAAGGACATTTGAGGAAAGCCTTGTCAGAAACTTGCATAGGCAAGCTCCACAATGTACTGGAATAACACCAGAAGAAATTCTGTTCAAGTTTGTCAGGACCTTGACAGAAGCAGGTATTGCAATATAGTAGCACCCACTGTGGTCTGTTCCTATAATCCCACATTTCTTTCTTACATTTTACACTCACCTTGATTAATTTGCTGTCTGGAGAGCAGATAGTACAGGCAGTTCTTGCTATGAGTGGTCCTCGCTCTGGCTGCACATATGGTTGGGGCAAAAACAGTTTCCTAATATGCACACTATTCTTGCCCTAATTGCTTTCACAAGAGATGTTCACAATGCATCTCTCAGAGTGTGTGTGAGTGAGTTGCATTCCAGATTGCTGGCTATCTATCGTTTTCCTCCTTGCTGTGTGAAAAGAGCTATTCTGTATATAAAACGCCTGTTGGGAGAAACGTGTTTTTTTTCCCCAACAGTGAGCAGATGGCCCACAGATTTCGTGCATCATTTGTAAATTATTTCAAAGTCTATGTATCTATTCCAAAGAGATTACTGGAATCTACATCTGCATTTTCATGTAATTGTTTCCATGTCACATGAATTAGACATAAGAGGGTTACAAAGGAAAGATGATCACCTACAATATAGCTGGCTGACATATGCAGGAATTCGGGGAACCTATCTACTAAACTCTTCCTTACTACACCTCTTTCCTTATTACTGCTTAATAAAGTCCCTGTTACTTCTTAATAAAATTTTCAGGGGAGAACTAGAAATCAGTGTTATTGAAAACTCTTCAAGATGATAAATCATGAACTCAGAGCAGGGATCTCAAAATATCTATAATCTATTCCAATCCCTGAAAGTAAAGCAAGATCAGTTCCCCAGATAGCCCTGGCAGATGTTTGTTTACCTTGTTCTAGAAAACCTCAGAGAAAATATGAAAATTTTGCTGGTTATCAAAACAAAAAAAGAAAGAAGAAATGCAAAATATTACAAAATCTTAAATTTCATCTCAGATGCAAATCAAGAGTTTTCTAGGATGTAAAAACCCAAGAAACTTCTATATCATCATGGCCATAATAATTGTCGTGGCCATGATAATCTGGCTCTTTTTCCAGTGCAGACTAGGTTATTTGTCAATGTGTGGAGACAAAAAGTTTTTAAGCATCTTTTCAGATCTTTGAGAGAGCTAGAGACAGGATGTTTTCAGAGGTACTTCAGAGATAGGCCAGAGGTAGCTGGATAAATGGATGCAGAATAATTATGGACAACCACATACTACCAGACAGCTTCTGGGGTAGTCTTGAATAAGCCATTGCCAGAAGGCTGCTTTGAAGAAAGCGTGAGGACCAGGCTCTGATCCGTGATTGTAAGATAGATACATATGCGCCATTGTAAGATAGATACGTGTGGGGCTTAGCTCAACAGATCTTCTTAGAAAAAACTTAAATGAAGAAAGGATGGAGACCTGCTGAGTAGATCAGGTCAAGAGAGCTCTCTCAGGAAGTTGTCTAACTTAAATGAATTTTTCAGCCATACTGAAATGCAATCCATAACAATCTTAGCTGAATCAGTTTATTAAAGAATGGAGGTACTCTTCATCTTGTTGGTGAAGCCATGATGCAATTCAATAGAGGGAAGATGAAGTCAGATTTATGCAAGAAAAAAAATTAAACTTCAACACCCAATATCACTTAATTCTGCATCTTAAAGGATGTACTTATCAGAATTGTTTTTTAGTTACACCATGGTACTTGTGAGAAGTCATTTGAAGAGTTCTGGGAAAGCACTGAGATCCTTAATAACACATGATAATCCTACCTAATAATTTACTTCTAAACAATAATTTTATATCAGTCCATAGAGTAAGGATTTGAGAGAAATTTTCTGAAGGGCAAAAGAGGCAAGGAGTTTTCATAAAGGCTAGTGGTTATGAATGGGGACATAAATCTAGTTATCTTGGTCACACCATTCTAAAATGATGCTTATGAAATCCAAACCTTAGAAAACGTTCATACTAGTTTTATGTATCCAGTATCACCCAAATTCTGCTGTCATCCATTACACACAGGAATTCCTGTCTTGAGAGAACAGCCACAGTTAAGAATAGATATCATACCCTGCTTTTTAAGGGATAAATAAGGTCTTTGGAGGTTCTGTTGAGGATTTTTCTTGAATGACAGGAAGGATGCTGGGGTCTCAATATAATCCAAGACATTGTAAAGACAGAATCCTAAAAAGCTAACGCAGGATACAAAAGGCTTCTCATTATCAAGAAATAATAATTAAAAAAAAAAAAAAAAAAGAAAATAAAAAAGCAGGAAACCAGTATCACCAAGAATTTTTGGCATTTTCTTGACTTTTCCTGGGTTTTTTCCTGGGCTCTGGGTGCTAGGAGTGTGAATGGCAAGGGAGCAGAGAAGCACAGATAAATTAAGGGGGTGCTCTTTCCATCCTCCTCGCAGGAAAAATAGGTAATCACAGAATCACAGAATTGTTAGGGTTGGAAGGGACCTCTGGAGATCACCTAGTCCAACCCCCCTGTCAAGGCAGGTCCACCTAGGAATTCATTCAAGTGGGTTTTGAATAAACTGCATGGTCTGGGATCTGTGTTTTTTAATCCTCTGCAAAATTTAAGGAATTATTAAATTATTACTATTTATTAGTAAAACTAATTGCTGCTAATTTTCAGAAGTGCTCCTATCTCTGTCCATAAGGAGGGTGCAAATTCACTGAATCTACACATGAACAGGCAATTTATCTTTACCTCTCAGTGCCTTTAATTCTCATGGTACCCTTCCTGAGGGATTAAACGTATTAGTTTAACCTGACTGCACTCAATACATGACTATCTGAGAGCATGACAATGGACCTTGGTATACATCAGCTTAGAACTGGCAATGTTTTTTTCTGTACTTTAAGTTCTGTTAAATGTCTCTGAAAAGCTACTGTGAAAAGTAAAATAGGTAAAGTTTATTTCTAATTCACTATGGACATTTGCTTTTAATTTGAGTATTTTTCTGATGTTTAAGTATGTTCTTGAGACTATTTTCCCTGCACATTAAATTTCCTTGTTCTGTGTTTATGCAAACAAAGAGCGTGGGTCAGGGCTAAGATTCAAAAAGAGAAAATACAAAAAAGCTGGGGCAGCCTATCTTGCAGAGAGAAAAATGCATTATTCACAGATTTATTTATCCACCCTTACATCTGTTCATGTCCTTATTATTACAAGAATCACACAGTAATCATACATATTCGTAGTGATATATGTTTAGCTGGTAATTTGCAAACATTGCATCTATCCCTCTTGGGCATATATTCTCCTTTGTACAGAGAGGCCCAGATCCCCGACCAAGGCTTTTACACTTTGCTGTCATACAGATGAATCACACTGATCAGCCACCAACTCAGAGTCCATAAGAAGCTCTGGAATGTCCTGAAATTGTCTAAAAGGAATTTGTTTAGGCTGTTTTAGTTGAAGAAATGTTTATGAATGTTAAGCATTCAGACCTCTAAAGCTACTGAACCAATCTATTTAAAGTTTGGCTTGAAGTTGAACACTCGATGGGACATACATAAGTCAGGCTTTAAGTACAAATTTTATTGTCAGAGCAGCTGTGAAGAACACACTGTTTCATACTTACAACTAAAGAAAAGTTCATTTGACCTAATATCCCCAAAACATTTCCTTGTGGGTTTAGGCCAAAGCTGAATATTTAATTCTAATAAGAATTTGTTTGTTAGAAATAAGAAGGAAGAAGTTCTTTACTGTAAGGGTGGTGAGGCAATGGAACAGGTTGCCCAAAGAAGTGGTAAATGCTCTATCCCTGGCAGTGTTCAAGGCCAGGCTGGACAGAGCCTTGGGCAACATGGTCTAGTGTGAGTCATCCCTGACCATGGCAGAGGGATTGGAACTAGATGATCTTAAGGTCCTTTCCAACTCTAACTATTCTATGAGTCTATGATTGAGTCCACACCTGAACCAGAACAACAAGAAAGTAAAACTGGACAACATGATGTCATGAACTTACAAAACCAGCATTTCACCTGATGCTGGTCCCTCCCAGAAGAAGAAAGTCACTATTTTCAGCACTACTATGTATTTTTCCCTTTGTTATTGTAATATTATAAAGCAAACCTAGCAAAAAGGTTCAAGATACACAGGTCTCAAAGAAACAGTGTTCTGGGCAGGGGCAGGAGCAAAGGGGATGCCCATGGAAGCCCAGGGAGGAAATTTGGTATGGGAGCAAAAATGGTACATTTCCACCTAGTAGCAAAATACTCTTCAGAGAAAATAGATGATGAAATTTGACCCTCTTGGGTCAAATCAATCTTCTTCTTCAAGAAGAAGAACATAGTTTAGGCAGAATTTTCACTGTGCATTTTGAAAATCGTTATTTGAATATTTTTAAGTATCTTGTCATGGTACAAATGTTTAGGGTTTAGAAATGCTAATTACACTGTAATTCAATAATAGGAAAAAAATGGACAAGATATCTGTGTATTTTTTTTCAATATTCCTTCCTTTCCTGCTTTTCTGCCAGCTCCCAATGGACTTTCAAAACGCACATTGTGCCTACATTCTCTTCTTCAGACATTTTATAATCACAGTTTCCTTGACTATAAACTGTTTATGTTAGTATTACATGACATCAAACCTTTCTGATGAGTCCTGAATGTGGGATCAGACAGTCGTTATGACACCTCATGAACGGACCCAGGACACCAATAATGGGCAAATCACATCTGCAGTTATGCCTTTCAGTAGAATGTTCTGGTTTGATCTTTACTCATTAATCAAGAAAAACTCCCACTGATCAGCATCTGAACACAAAGCAGTGGATTAATTCCTTCCTTTGCAGAAAGGTCTACATTTTAATAGTAGTATTACAAGACTGGAAGGCATCCAGTACAAGTTCTTCTTGCTGAAATTTAAGAATTGTCTTCACCTTTGCCTTTGAACACACATGAAGAGGAAATAATGTTTAGTAAATACTTGCGGTTAGAACCACTGAAGAAAAATCTGGGGCTTTTCTTTCTGGATATTTAGGTCCAGATCTTACGCCTGTAACTATAAACTGACTTGTACTCGCACTTATTAGAATTAATGAATGCTTTTTTCAACTCCTGTCTGGAATAAAAACTATCAAATGTTTAATGCATGTCTAGCTTCCTTTACATCATTAACAGGAATGCTGAGGCCTAATCTAATTATAGAACCTGTCATTAGATGAATTCCGAAGCATTTTTAATACCGTGTGGTGTATTATGTTGCATTTCCCCAAATTGAATGCATACACCTTAAGTAAACTTGTGGCTCCTTTTTTTCTATATAAAGTGATTTTTCCAAATGAAGATCGTGTTAACTGGAGGCATTAATGTAACTGAGTAAATAACAGTTTCTGACCCTTTAGTGAGAGAATGTGCTATGGAATTTTTCCAGAATTTCCAAATTATCTGGAGAAAATCACAAGAATGAGGGTAGTGCCATTGACAATGGGACTGTCAGCCGCATACAGAACACATCATCTATAACCATCAATTAAACCTATGTGCAGTATCAATTATATTTAAACATTAATTACTTTTAAATAAACATACACATGCACATTCCACCTTACCAAATGCAGCTACAAAAAAAAAAAGATCTCAAAGAAAAAAGAACCAACCCAATGGTAATCCATTAGTCTCACTTCTGTGCTTGAATTCATCACTTTCATGTTTCAACCATGAATCCTCAAGGCCTGCTCCCTGCCCATTTCAGCAAGCACCATCTCCCGAAAAAGGAAGTCAGTAAGACTTTGTCCGTTTTTCATGGCCCTGACACGTACTGGTGCACATTTACCCTTGCATGCTGACTATTGAACTCTCAGTGACATAATTGTGTGATGTAGTCTCAATTTGGATAAGTAAGAAGTGCCAGAATGAAAATCCATAATGAGAATGGCCATGAATGTTACTCTTTAAACAGCTTTCAAAAAATATGTATCTAGATTACTTCATCTAATAGTTTACTGCAATGTGCACACTTGTGCTTTTATTGTACATTCCCAAAGAAATTTTCAGGCATTTTGTCAGCGTGTTCTGGACTCTCAGCTACTGCAGCCACATGACTATTAGTAATGGGTAATTTGACTTCTTGGATTCACCACTTATACAAAAATAGAACATGTGGCTGATACATAAGTAAGTGGATACTTTAGCAAATTATTGTTATTTTAGAGGGTCAGGAACACTCTCTGCAGTATAATTTATGTGGGTAAGGATGAAATTAAGCAACAAAACTCAAAACTTTATTTGTATCCCAAGTTTTATTACTTGTCTTTCTGTGTTTTTTGGCACAATTAGTATTTGGTAAAGGAAGAAACTGGTAGCCCATTAGAAGCTTAAACACTAAGTGACACTTTTTCTCAGGCCAGGAACAAAGCAATCAATTACTAGCAAACAGCAGCAACAACAGTTGGTAGGGAACATCGTATAAGAGTAGTGCTGAGTAAGCCTAGGGTAAATGAAATGTATCTTTGATAGAAATCGTATGTCAGGCCTTCACTTATGAAAGTGCAATATTTCCCATGGTTCGTACTAATGAAAAACAGTCCTCATGTCTTCCAGGAAAAGTTAGTCTTTTTCAGCAAAATATTTTTGTTTTAATTTTGTTATTTCTATGGATGTTTTCTGGAAGAGAAAAAAATTACTGTTAATTATATTCAACAGTTTCCTATTTATAGCTTAGATCATTTCTCCATCATGCTGAAAGTATGTTCAATTACTGTTTAAAAGAAAATACCAGAAGGTCATGATATTTGTCTTCCAGTTCAGGTGCCTAAAAATTACTTGTATAGCAGCTGCTTCAGTACTGCTTAAAAGCAGTCCTTTTCTTTACATACCTATTGCATTCATTTTTTTTTTTTCTCAAATACAAGGTTTAGGGTCTTACATACCCACTTTGAAAAATTTTACTTCAGTTTATGGTTCAGCCATATCTGTCAATTTGACAAACTACCTTAGTTCATGGCAAGTTCAAACAAACCACAATTGTTCTTTCTCAATTTAACCATCAGATAATGTAAATAATATGTCCTACAAATTGGGTAACATTTGTGAATCAGTCATCCCAGGCTCTTGATACAGCCAGTGATGAGAGAGAGGGAAACCTCCAACTTTCCAGAGGTGTCTGTTTTTTCCATGGAGGAAGCATGTGCTGTCTTCAGGTGCGTAAAACTGAGTGATTTGAACCAAGGCTGAGGGGTTTGTGTCTCCGCATTAGCTATAAAAGATACCTGGGGGAATTGATCTCCATCAGAATTTAGATTAAGTGGCCCAGGGAGCTCGTGCAACTCAACTTCTGATCATGGATGTGCCTTTCCTGAATTAGAAGTTCCTCTTTCTTGGCAAGCTGAAACCATTTTAAAAGTGGATTACGTTCTGCATTTTATGTTGCACTCAAATAAGCACTTTGTGTACTAAAGTTCAAGGTATAATACTATCTCACAACTTTTGATACTAGAGCAAACAGAGTAAATGATGGATCAAAAAAATTATTAAATTCAATGTCACCTTTAAAGGAGTAGGTTTGAATCTTGGCTAGCTCACTAAAGCACCAGAGTCATAACATATAATACAATTCATGACAAAAAATGTCAGGATAACACTGTGGCTGAAACAGAAAAGGAACTGAGAACCTGTCACTCTCAATGACCACCTTTAAATTGGGCCATGTTGGTAGAAGTCCTCAAAATCTACAATCGAGAAGGTGCTTGGCAACACCTATGAAGTTAGTACAGATTCTTTATCCAGCTAAAAGCAGAATGCAGATCATGAAACGTGTCTCAAGTAGTCATTAAAGAAGCACAAGCTGCAACTTTTTTTGTTTGAGCTGAGTTCTGTGCTGCTCCCACAACAATGATTAAAAAATGTCTTTCCCAGAAATATAACTCACTTATCCCCAGTGATGTTTCTAAGCACCATTAGTTGATGGGCTGCAATTCAGTAAATGAATTTAACTTAGGCTCCCTGAAGAAATTCTGAGTTTGGATTATACTTAATGTTAAACATTTCTAATCTCATTCAAAGAGCCATTACATGATGTCACTGCCGGGGGAATTAAGATGGTTTGGGTGTATTTACAGAAAATCTACATACCACAGAACATTTGCATTTATTTTTAAGTACACTTTGAGCTACACTTATATAAAACTTCAGGAATATTTGCAATCAGTTTAAGTCATATTTCCCTCACATTATTGACAGGAATCTCAACTGCCATTCCAGCTTTTGACATCAGAATGCATAAAAGCTCATTTCATAGAGAATACATGGAATAAATGTATTCTATATAAACAGAGGAATCATAGAATCATAGAATAGTTAGGGTTGGAAAGGACCTTAAGATCATCTAGTTCCAACTCCCCTGCCATGAGCAGGGACACCACACACTAAACTATGTCGCCCAAGGCTCTGTCCAATCTGGCCTTAAACACCTCCAGGGTTGGAGCATTCACAACTTCCTTGGGCAACCTATTCCAGTGCCTCACCACCCTCACTGTGAAGAACTTCTTCCTTAGATCTAACCTAAAGTTCCCCTGTTTAAATTTAAAGCCATTACCCCTTGTCCTACCACTACAGTCCTTAATGAAGAGTCCCTCCCCAACATCCCTGTAGGCCCCCTTCAGATATTGGAAGGCTGCTATGAGGTCTCCACGCAGCCTTCTCTTTTCCAGGAATAAAATGAAGTAGCTGCCTTAGAAGACAAAAAGAAGGATTTTTAGGCCTCTACCTCTCATAGCCATAACTTGCCATAAGCACTAATTTAATGAAAATTTAAATGCTTTTATAAAGACAAATTAGAAAAAAAATCTGTCTGCTACCATGAAAATATCTAAACAAAGGCCACCAGCTCCTTGTAATCTGTTCAGTATCCCATGACTGGAAGGCAACAAGGTGGAATGTGCAATAATTTTACCAAACTGCTGGGCTTACATGTTAAGAAACTTGTCATTGCTCTATTAATAATAAAAAAAGGATATTCATAAATCCATAGCAATGTTCTAACATTTCAGCCCCACAGATATAATTCCCTGACATCAAGATGTATGGGTTGTAGCAAGTGTTACATCCACAGAAGTGTTATAAAGCTCAAATCTTCCTGTACACTTTTTTGTATTGTAAATCTGTGATCCTGGTGCAAGCACCTCCTGTTGCAAGAGAGGGAGTGTGGCTCCGAATGGCAGCCAGAAGGAGGCTTGAACACTTCTGCACCTTTAATGACTTGCAAATCAAAAGCATGAAAACCAAAATACACTTCTCAAATGGTTTTCCCATTCAGGCTTGGTAGTCTGCATCATTTTCTCCTATACCATTCCCATTATTCTCAATGCTAAGAGTGTCAGTCTTTTTGGTGCATTTTTTAACGTGAAGAGAAGGGGGCAGGGTGGGAGAAGGGATCTGTCCAATGATCTCAAAGCATATGTTTTTGATTCTAATAAGATTATGGATACCAAAGGAATAAAAATGGAAATCACTACTGCCAAGATATGAAAGAAAGTTTGCATAGTAAAATAATTTAAACCCTAACATTTGGACCCAATAAGGCTAACAGAACGTTTATTCCATATTTTTGGAAAGTATGCTTTTTCTGCACATTAAGTGGTACCAATAAAAAATAATGATTCTCACTCAGTTTATTTCTATAAATTATATTGGTTTATAGTTTTCCAGGGCATGGTTATGTGTCAGATTCTATGGCAAACACCTGGGTGTAAAACGCAATAAGCTTGTTACTTCCAGTGGGGGTTGCAGGGAGGAGAGCTACAACCCTCAATTCTCCCCAAAATGTACCTATTTCCAAGGAAACTGGATTGCAGACCATCTGAAAATGACCAAATTCTTTTTCACACTTTTCGAATTGTCATTTGCATCTCCTCTTGACTTGCTAGTGATATAAAACTGAATCTTTCTGGGACTTGGAATCAGATGCAGCAGCAGCTTCAGACATGGACATGAGTTTGGTGGTCTTTGCCCAATGCCTAATGGGTGACTGCCTACATCATGGTCTTACCCTTCAATTTTGCATAGGTCAAAGTACATAGAATACAACATAGTACACTTATGTGAATTTTAAGAAGTTATGAATGTTAAAAAAATTTCATAACTCTCAAAAGTTATGATGTTATGAAGACTAACACTCAGGGATTATGGATAGACTACAGTTAGGAATGCCCTTACAGCATCAATTTGGCCCCTTTTATATATGCACTATAATTACAGTTGGCTGGAAAGGTTCCATTAAAACTACTCTTTTTTTTTTTTTTTTTTAGCAAAAAAGTTTTCTGTGGGAAAATGTTACTTTTTCCAGAAATGCCTCAGTTTTCCATAGGGAAAATATAAGCAAAATACATTCTTTTCAGTCAAGTAAACTGGACTCTAAATATTTCAGCTTGTCTAGCTAAATAAAAACACTTCCTTTTAGGTCAGCATGATATTCTGCTACGGTGCAACACAGAACTTGTAGTTTACATCCACTCCTCTGCTGCAGGATCCATACAGTGCTGTCCTCCTCTTGCCAGCTTCTCCACCATCATGCAAGTGGCAACACAAAATCACATACCATGAAAGAAAGAAGTCTCCATACAGCAGCTCAGGATTCACCTGAAACTGAATGTGATATTGATTTCATTGTACCTTAGCCATCTAAATATTAGTAAAGGTGTTTAAGCATCATGGTTAAAATCTCTTGATTAGATAAATACCTTCAGAAGTCAATTTGCCCTCTCCAAAGATAGATAACTAAGACAGGTAACACTGAAGGGGAATTCATCTCTGCCACCTTTCTCCATTGATTAATGATCTTAGACTAGACACTAACTTTGCTGAAAGCAGTGAGATGCTTCTACCCTTTGGGTTGACATGCTTTCCAATCAACTCTGTCTGTTCTGTTTCTCAAGGAAATGTGTGTCTTCCTTCAGTCACAGAGTTGAAAGCTAGGGGCAAATCCCCACGCATGATCATTATGCTGATGATTTCACTGGAGTTTCACATTAGCAAATACTTCTGCATAAGCCTGGGGCAGTGCACGTCAAAATGAAACAGACACATAGCATAAAGTAATAATTATTTATGTATAAAGTAAGATCACTGTTATAGGAAAATTGACATAATTTTGGTACACAAGGACACCTCTTGTCAAAAAAAGTGATCCTTTGTAAATTAGCAATTGCTTAACTAAAGGCAATAATTCATGTAATAATACATGTTTTCAAAGAAATAATTATTGATGAACTGTATTTACTGAGAAGTGTCCAAAGAGCAATCAAGAACAATACACCTACATGGTAATCACTGCCCACACTCCATGGAGCAGGTATCCTTTTCCCTGAAGAACTTAGTGTGATCTAACAGGACAAAAGGAAGATAAGAGAAGGCAATACAATACCAGCTCATAAGAGCATCTAGTGCCATGTTAGAGCCACGTGTGAGAGGTGCTATTTGCTAAAAAGGAAGGCTATCCAGAGAGGAATGGCATTGAGGAGAGAGAGGAGGAATACAAGAGGGACAAGCAGGGAGAGAAGAGGAATTTGAAGGTGTATATGGCCAATTACACTGGAGAGAGGGAGAGTCCAAAGTGCATGCCTCAGTAACTTTTGCATTTCTTGAATTTACAATACTCACTTTTGCAACCTTGTAAAATGTTCATAATAGTGTTTTAGAATACAGAATATAAACCATATGTGCCTGTGTCAAACTACATATAATATGCATGTCCTGGGTATTGTGTTTTGCAAATTTAGAAACAGTCTCACACACAAGGCTCTCATTAGCATATGTGCAACTACAGTGAAGTTAATAGGATTAGAGCTTGTCAGGAATTTTTCAATTAAACTTTTTTTTCATTGGAAAATACCACTTCATTGAAATTTAAACTGTGCATAAGAACCTAGTGGTTTGAGTGCAGTTTGCTTCAGGAAAAGTTCCTCAGGTCCAGGAATTTTTATCAAAACCGGGAAAAATAAAAGTTCAGAGTAACATTTTAGTCAGAGTACAAGGCTGGACACTGGAGAACTAAAACATTGTTTGCCCAGCATCGATGACATCCTGACTTAGCCTGCTGCTTATCCAGGGGTAAATTCTGTCATTCCAGTCTAAGGTTGACTTCATGAAATCCTGTGTGATCACAAGACCATAACTTCTCTCTGTATTGGGGCAGTCTTTCCACTTAATAGGTTTCATATATAAAAGTTGAAAGGCTTTTGCTTTGTCCTAGTAGGAAAAAAAAATAATTAAATTCTAAAAGTTTGGAGGAAGTGGAAAACTTTTTCCCACCCTTTTCTGTGCAGACCTATCTGTAAAACATCTCAGAAAACATCTTACCAGCATTATTGCTTTAACCAGCTATTGCTACTTTCAAGATTCAGCAAAGATATGGTGCACTGAATGAAGGTGCTCAAATGAATAAATGAAGGGAAAAATCTAGATTGAAAGACACTATGCTTCTGATTACTGTCCAAACTCTTTTGAAATTTAAGTATGTATTTTTTTTTTCCCCATAGTGTACAGCATAGAATTTGCCATATTTGCCTAAGCTCCCATACACATTTTGGCTATGTAGTACCTCTTTGCAGATGAGCCTGTTAGCTGTCCCGTCATCTTCTTGTTCCTTTAATTTAGACATTATGTGGGGTTTTTCTCCCCGCCTGAATGTATTTCCTTTAGAAGAAAGGTAAAACAGTTTGAAATCAACGAGGTTAAGATTCACCAAAATAACTCTTAAGTTTTCTGCCTTGAACCGAAGGTGCTGTCAGAGTGCAGTATCCCTTTAAAGAACAGCAGATATGCTGGAAAGGCACCAAAGAAACTTCTATACTTCTGAACAGCATCTTTAAAACAGCAGCACTAGAACAGAAGAAGAGCTCAGGGGAATGCACAGAGCCACTTACTCTCCAAAAATAAAGCTAGTAATGCTTCACTCTGTTGAAGTTACCAGTGATTGGTCATTGTTGCTTGAAAACTAAAAATGTATACTTTTACATTCTTAGCACACGTACACAGTGCCAGCTGGCTTTATGGCTCATACTTGCAACCTAGGGGGCTTACAGGATCTCAACATCTGAAAAATTATGCTTTGATTTCTGGCACCGTCAGATCTCAAGGGAACAAAACCAAAGCAATCGCCGGCCAGAACTCACATTTTGACATGTTAAGCAAGGGGCTGTTCCTCAGAGTTTTTGCCATTTGGAGAAGAGCATTAAGCTATATACTTGAAAGGAATAGAAGAAAGAAAGAAAAGCTGACAGACATCAGTGTTACAGTATTTCTGCTACCAGGGAGAGTGGCTATTGGAACCAGCGTAAAGGAACAATTTATGAGATGGATGGGAATGGAAGGAAATTGGCAAGTTCTGTGCACTAGTGCTTATTTTTCTGTTGCACCAGGTTCATTAAAATAATTGAAAAATTAAAAACATATAATTATCTAGTGTTGAGGCTGATGCCAAAAGACAAAGACAAGATGAACTCTAGTATGAGAGAAAATATTATATATTATTATCTTTCATAAAAGTTTTTACATTTTTTTTTCACACTAATAACCTGGGATTTTTTTAAAGTTTATGGCCCTGCAAACAAAAATGTGGCATTTTTATATTAAAAAACATCACATGAAGAGTTTAGCAGATCAGGAAAATGTGGGTACTGTACCTGTGTGCTTCATAGCTTTTGTTGGAAAGTACACGCAAAAAATTTGAAACCTGTGTGTAGGAACTTAATTTTCCCCAAGTTCTTCCACACTCAGCACTTGAAGAATTGCCGCTCTGCAGCACTGGAATTACTGCCTGACACTCATCATGGCTGTTTGGTGATCCCAGGGATTTACAGTAGGTCACTGGTGTTTAGTGACTGGTAACTCTTACCACCCTTTCTCACAAGAAAATGAACAGAGAAAAATGGAGTTGGAATAGTTTTCAGAATGAAGACTGTAACGATTTCTTTCCTGGGCAACAGCATCATTTCATTAGTATCAGCTCAGAATGTCCCTTGGAAAATCTTTTTCCCAGTGCATCATTTTAACCACACCAATTCTGTATCTTTTCTTTGCTTTCATTCTTTAATTCTTTCTTTGCTCTATCTTCTTGTCCTTCCCTATATTTTGCCTAAACCACGACACCCACCTCCCTTATCCCATTTCTTATGAATACCAGACAAGCAATATTCCTTGGTATTGAGCCTGAACATCCATATTGTCAGCTGGCAAAGAAGCACCTTATACTTTTGCCCATATTTTCCCTTCATGGTCAAGACAACATTTTTTGTAAACAAAAGAAACAGGAAGTTATTAAAAAGGTTTAAAAATTAAGAAGATGAGAGAATGCACAGTTTTGCACTGCCCTTCCTTGGCAAAAGCATCCTTCAGGTGCTTCTGTTGAACTCTCCTTTGTCATGATATCTAAAGGAAAATGGAAAATACGTAGATACTTGATGTGCCAATACTGTTGAAGACTAATAATGTCTCACAGCTGCCTCCCACTACTTCAAATTGTTTAACATGTTTTTTACACCAGCACTTTCAATTCACTATCTGCATGGTCCTGGTGCGGCAGAGAAGGCCCTTCTGTCCCATGTTTGTGTAGCACCTAACACAACTTCTGTGTTAGTTTAGGCTGCTTATGAACTGTACCAATACAAACAAATACATTAATTTTAGAAAGGCATTGTACTCAGATTAAATTTAGGGTCCACCAAGATGTTACCTCATGCTCAGGAAATCCCCAATTCCTGGAGGCTGGGTGGGAGGAGAAAGAAGACAGAAATATCTCTGCATGACCTTCACTGGTTTTTGACACCTCCCTTGGTGATTGTCAGAGCCAAGAGACTACGCCAAGGGGACCTTTAGTCTGATCCAGCATAGCCATTCTCACACATGTATGTACTCTCCCTTCACCCGTGTGATGGACAGAAGTAAGCACTGAAATGACCTTTTGGGGGAAAGAAGAGGTGCATTTAGTATATTTAGTACATAGGCTGTACATCATCTCAAAGGCAAGCATGAGGCTTCGTGGTGTAGAAGGACTAAGAATTGCTGGAGAATCTGAAATTATTTCCTTGACAGAAGGAGGCTGTGGGATAAAATTACTTCAGTCATCTTGGATAAGATCCTGTTGTCTTCATAATGCTTTCACACCAAAGAAATCCTGAAAACAAAAAATCCTGAAAGAAGCACAATTTTCCTCTAGTCACAGTCAATACCACCAAAAGAAGGTCAAGACCTTTCATTAATAGGAACTGATTCACCTACAACTTCTCAAGGACAGAAAGTATGATCAGTATTGTCTTCTCTACCATTTTACCTGTTTCATGGGTCCTATAGGTAAGGTCAAATGTATACTCAACAATACAGTGGGGAACAAGCTCTGATCTCTTTCTCTGAAGTTGTACAATTTACTCTCCTTCCACCAGAAATCATTATGTTTCTTCAAGAGTTGAAAATCTGGTTGGCTTACTCTCAAATAAACCTAAAAATCTTCTTTAGATATAAGACAAAATCAGAAATCTGCACAGTTTAGGTTGATATAGTTGTTTTACTTAGACAGGTCTGAGCCCCATCAGTCACTACTCCTCCCTAGTCCTCATAATTCACACAAATGTGAATGAAATGGTAACCAGGGGGAAAAAAAGGAAGAAATGAAGAACTGCGAGAGAAAGAAAGATAGAAAAGACACCCTCAAGCTTCAAGGAGAAGACATGTCATTGAGGAAAGATAAGATCTATTAGACTGCAGGGAAATGATCATGAAGGTGAAACTTTCTTTTCTGAAATGTGCTCCCTTGCAGTCCCTAAATGCAAGGGAATACTTCCCAAAACATCAGACAATCCTTAGAATAAGACAACCCTTAGAAGTACAAATAACCATAAAGTGGATTTGTTCTGTCACAGGAAGATCTCTTCTTCACTTGGATTTTGGTCTGATACAGTGCCCTCTCTCCCATCACCCCCAGCAGCCCCTTCAGTAGGAGATACAGCTTCACTGAACAGGAAGACAAGAGTTTAACATCCCTCAGTCTTGGGTAATGTACAAATCCCAGCCCACCCTCTTCCTCCCAGGGGGGACTTCAAAGCAAGAGCAGAGACTGCAGTCCTCCAAGTGACCCTCCTGAAGGGCTGTGGCCAGGACACAGGATGGGAGCTAAGCAGGCACTAACAAACAGGATGATCATGTGTAATCCTGTTGTGCACTTCTCTCATCCTCTCCAGCAGCAGCCCTAAAAGCTGCTCGTTTGACAGCCAGCCTCTCTCAAGTGGTGGACTGAATGGTGCTTCAAATACACATTCAGCTTGCAGAAAAAGAACAAAACCAGCTGGAAATGGCTTTGATGACTAGGTAGAATCATTGCAGAAGGAAAAGCTCATGGGATGGGATAACATTTATTTGCTATCTGTGATTGACAGATCTTTAATTCCTGTTTCCTGACTGGCAGGACCATAAGGCAGACCATAAAGGGGGCTGCCAGGCAGGATGGAGAGCAGAGGCAATCAACAAATCCTTTTGTTGTTTTCTTCCCCCATTTTATTTTTAACCTTACAGGACATTTCCCTTAAGATGACTTTACCTCAGGCTTTTCATTATTGCTCTGCAGGACAAAAGGACAGTATGGCCTCATAGTCTAGTCACTGTCTTACCCGCTTGGACTGTGTTTGCAGGCCGTTTGAAGTCCAGAGAGCTGCACTTATTAAAATGGAGACGTTAAAATTAGCCTCCAGCATCTGCCTCAGTTTCTGCATCAGTAGAAAGGAAATTCGACCACTTGTCTATTTGCTTTTGCCACTGTGTATAAATACCCTAAAGAGCTCTGAAGGTCTAGTTTGTCAAACTATTTCTAGAAATAAGAGATAACAGCTTTTTTAGTGATTATTCATCTGTGAATCTGAATCCTGGGGACACTCTTTAAGTGAATCATAGAAATCATAGAACAGTTGACAAAATCAGAAGAAAAAAAAAAGAAAAGCTGAGTTCCATGAAATCAGAATGGGAGTTCACAGTAGTATGAAATCAGTCAAAGAGTACGTCTATACTGCTGCTGTGTTTGCACTAGGAGTGAACTTTTGAAGTCTCCTGATCATCCCCACTTACAGCACTTTTGTATCTGCTGCAGGAACAGGAGCCTTTTGAGATGAAATTTACCTAGAAATTTATCTCTAGGACAGCACCTCTGTCAGCTAACAGACATTTAGTCCAGAAACTGGACAAAAGCTGTTCTGCGGTAAAACCTTCAGCTCCAGCTCTTTCATTCTGCAGTTTCCTTCCAGCACACCGTGTTGCAGGCTGTGTCCATAAAACTTCTGTAAGAATTTAATTCCATCAGTTGCTCAAGGCCACACACGGACCTGCAGAGGCCATATTAGCCATCAAGCTGAATATGAACCCTGCAGTGCAAAGGTGCTGCTTTAGGGGCTGCCCATATTTCCCCCAGTCTCACCAGGCAGCAAAGGCATGAGCAGGGCACTGAGCCCAGGGGCAGGTCCTATTCGATACAGACTGTTTAATACCAGACCACTTAATAAAATCAAAACCAGGATACACATACAATTATAAAAACTTCCTTTCCATATCGTTAGGTTAAAAGTCCCAGAGATGGGAGAATTAAACACAGAGAGTGAGATCAGGCCATGGAGGGAAAGGCATAAAGCTGTCACATCCTGACATTAAAACCACCCTTGTCTAAATAGCAAAGATATCTCACCATATATGTTTTGTCTGAAACCAAAACTGGTTTTTAGCATCCATCATCACAACCTAACAAGCTGACCAAGTGCCTGCACCAGGGGTAACCTCTATTTCCCCTTTGCATGACTTGTCAGCTAGCAGAAGGGTAAATTGAGGACCCACGAAAGCCACAGTATCAGTTCATATTTAACTGCAAGTGTATGAGCTACTGATTCAGCATAAAGGGCTCCATACATAGAGAAAAAGAAAACAATGTTCAAAAGAAAGATGTCTGACACAGTAAGATATTTGAGGAAATTAACTTGACCCCGACATAAGGTCCAATAGTAGCACATCTGTAAAAAATAAACAATTCCTACTGCCTACAGGTGGCATATTTATTAAGTAAATACGAACACAGCAGCAAAAAAAAGGAAACCTAACCATCAGTCCACTGTGACCTTGAGTGATCCCCTTTTCCATAGGAGCATAGTCGTCTATTCAGAATCAGAACATAGTTTAGTACTTTTCTTTCAAAATTTATAAGATAAATTATGAATTATCCTTATGTTCAGTTTAGAGATTGGATAGAGTGCGAATGAAAGCTGCTTGCTCAGAGTCTCTCATCATACAGGTGACAGAGCTGTAACAGAAAATAAATCTTCCATTTGTCACAATTAGATTGTTTCTGGAAATATCATGGTTATTATCAACTCCACAGTGAAAAATAATTAACTTTGTTATTGAAAAGAAGTAATCCATGTCAAACATTTTTCCCACAGTATGGAAAGTGAGAGAGGGTAATATTTAATGACCATTGTTATTGACACACTTCAAAATGTTTTCTATAAGCAATAGATATTTGAAATTAAGTTAATTAATTTCAAAGAGATGTTATATTAGACTATTGGAATTCCTGTACATAACAACTTTTTGTGTTTGAAAATCAATAATATTGGTGCTTTGAATTTTGCAGGATTTTTTTTTTCTTTCTTTTTTAGTTTTATATCAACAGTCCAAAAGAGTAGGGATAGCTAATCATGACATTCATCTCTCTTAATGTAACTGTATTATATTGCTTAATTTAGATGATGTTCTAAACTGCACCAATTAAATGTAGTTTGGGCTTGTGCACTTACCCAGTGAATCAGAGCAGGGGATGAATCCCACCAAAAAAATCATTATTATTGTCCAGTCAGTTTAATTTGTGCAGCTGGTTCACATTAGAAGTGTTGGTATTTAAGCTTTTTGTGGTAGAAGGAATTTTTACCAGGTTTACAGTTTGCTGCCTCTGAAAAAGGGCCTTTCTTTCCCTCCCTCCCTGTTATCTAGCCCATGCCAGCGCTCCAGCTCCTGCCCTCACCTGACTACTTAAGGAGCCAGTTCAGCTCGCTAACCAACAAACTTTTTTCCCATTAGTTTTCTATCAGTTTATTGGACTGAGACAGCCCACGACAGGGTAACCCGAGCATTACAGGCAAACCCAAGAAAGCAGGAACAGAAGGGAGGTGAGGGGCAGGGCCAGTAGTGATTGCAAACCCTTGGATAAGCTCATGACCTAGTGAAACCTCACTATAAGAGGTGAGGACTAGCAAACACAAACCATGTTCCAAGTGACATCAAATGACTTACTGACTTCTAACAAGGATTAAGGCTGTTTTACACACCAAAAGAGAAAATAGAGGAGATAGTTTCCATCGGGTCCATTTAATACATTGTCAGTTTTATAAATTTATACATTTCTTTATGGTTGCCAAATGCCTAAACACAAATGAATGAAGAAAACTGATAGTTACAATGCAACAATCCCAACTAGTATATCCAGTTTGTTCTCAGCAAAGAGGGAAATGAGAAAAACAGACATCAAAATCCATGTGAAAGCAATGCCAGGTTTTTGCATCATGCAGCCCTAGAGCAAGCAAGGAACAAAATGAGCAGCATTTCCATTCAAGTTATATTACTGTTGCATTATGAATCCTGTACTGCATCACTCCATGTTCCACAGGGTCGCAGGTGTGAGCAACACCCAGAGCTGCCTTCTGACCAAGCCCCTTCACCCAGCTAAGACTACTCATGTGCAAACCACTCTGTGACGCAAATAAGCCAGCAGGACCAGGGCTGCTGGGGGCAGAAAGCGCAGTGGAAACTGGAAGAGTTTATTAAGACCTAGCGCATAAAACCCCAAGGCTATTCCCGTTGCCCTGTGGTCTCACTACTGTTTTACACAGCATTGTCTGTAGGAGAGAAGAAATACAAACACTGAGGTGGGAGGAAGATGCCTTTACTCCCCCTCCTTCATCTCCTTCCTGCATCCCTCCTCCCATCTTCCACATGACACTACAGAGGGCTGCCTCACCACAAACACATCTCACTCCTCTGACTTCCCACATTTTCCAACTTCTACTTATTAGCCCCATTAAGCAGAACAGAGAGCTGCAGCCACAGTCCCTTGAAAGTGCCTGCTGCTAGAAGGGCCTGGCTAAAATTTAGATCATTGAGAAGTCCCAACACAGAGAGAAAGGCACTAAGTGCCCTTACAGTCCAAGATGGTCTCTATGCTAGCAAAAAAACCTAGCAAAGCAACAAAGCAACTGCTTCTGAATGAGAGCAGAATGTCTACAGCTAGTCTATAACTTTCCCTGAGATTTCTTTTTCTGTGGTTTTTCTTCCTTTATGTTTTGATACCACATGAGCAGGAAGGATCTTGCTACTTTAAGGGAACAAGCAATTTTACACTTCAAATATCAAACCATGTAAGGCTTTAGGATTACCAGAGACTTAAAAAAGTTGGAACTGAAACGGCAGTTATGTGAAGAAAACCCTACAGCTGGTTATAAATCTCTTTGAAAATATCTAGTTAAGCATATGGAATACCACCATTTTGAACCTAACCTTTTTATATCTGTGCTGACAAAGTATTGTTATGCTTCTTGTCTAAGGTGGTACTTAATGTCAAAGGCAGGAAACTTGTTACTAATTATGTCTTTAGCATCCAAAAAAAGAGGAGAAGGAGAAACTTTTAAAACCCTCTTGGTATGGCATAGCATGTCTGCCCTCAGAGCTTGAAACACTTAGGTTTGTACCTTAAAGTCATCATTCAGTCATCAAATATAACTGAAAACATAGCAAGGGATAGTGCTTGCTACAAAGATCACAGCAAAGTAAAATATAAAGAGAATACATAAAAGAAGGAGGGACAAGACTACATTACCCCTGTTTTGTAGTAGCAGCACCTAAAGATTAGTTAAGCTGTAGGGTCTAAGGGCTGGTGCACTAAACTGCGGCTGTGGTGACTGTGGTTACAGCACCATTCTTCTTTGCCATTGGGCCACACTTCAGTCACTCATCCAGCCTTGTTGCTAAGAAAAATACCTATCGCCAGCTTCTCCTAGTGTCAGCTGTTTAAAGATTCTATGAAAACTCAGCAGTCTTATTCTGTAACAAAAATGAACATCCATTTACTTAGAAACTCAGCCAGAGGAAGATAAGTGAATGTGAGCAATACTACAGTAACAGACCACACTGCAATAATACCTACATTTTGTCACATTTGTAGACAAACATTCTTTCACCTAGTTTCATTTTCTTACATGCAGGTTACCTAACTGAAGGTCATTACTTTCATTGACCCTAAGCTCATAGCTTAGCTCAAGTCCTAACTTTTGTGAATGGGACTTTAAGCATGTTTTACGCTAGCTGGGAGGAATCTCAGATCCTCTTTACAAAGCAAAGTCTAAAAGGCTCTTCCTCTCTCCTACCTTCCTCCAGGCAGAATATCTCAGTATTTCTGCACAGCCATGTTACTAAAAAGAAAACTAAGGCTTATGTTCCTAGCTCAGGGTCATATTTCATTCAGGTTAATAACTCCTGCAGAGATTACTGAGCATTAGATACTGAAATATGTTTGAAGATTTGAAGTGAAAAAGCCAAACTTTTAGATCTTTATGTTCTACCTAATTTCCCAAGTAATACGTGACTGGTTTTAAGAACACTGTATGTCCACTGCCATGCTAGCTTGAAGTTACAGGTATTCAGAAAAAAAAGTATATTGCTTTTTAAGATACTACTTGTAAGTCCTAATTGCACAGAAATTTCAGCCTAAGCAGTAGTGTGCCCCCTGGCTTCCATATGGGCTGGAATAGAAAAATCCTGGCAAGGGGATCTTGCATGTTCCTCTTAAACCAAACTATCCATCTTCAGACTTCTGCAGCCTTCTGTCCTGCAGGGGACAGTCTCTCCAAATTATGTGGTTACATTTCAAAAGAATATTTTTGTTACCTAGAGAGGGAACTTTGATGCTTTGAGGCTCAGTAACTAAGTACACAAGATTTCATTGCAAGTTAAATCTTTAAGCTAGACAACTGAATTGCTTCCAGAATTGATCAATTAATGAATATCACAAGTTGGATGGGACCCACAAAAATCATCTAGTCCAATTTCCTAAATGGAAGTTCAGGGTCAGACGAGACCTATATATCATCTAAATTGACCTTATGTCAGCCACAGTTCATTAAACTTCACCTCTGAGCAAGCTTATAAAGAGGATAAAATAAATATATTAAAAAATGTAAAAAGTCAAACAAGAAATAATTAATCATAGAATCTATGTAGAATCTATGATTCTATGAATCATGCCAAAGGAAAGAGCTGACTAAGTTCCTGGCCAAAATGCTGAAAATGCGAACTGTATATATTTTCATAGAATCATAGAATGGTTTGGGTTGGAAGGGACCTTAATGATCATCTAGTTCCAAAAAACAAAAAAAAACCCAAACAACTTACTGTCACTGTCTTAACATGCAGTCATTGCCATTAAATAAAAGAGAAATACGACCAAGATTTCCTACTTGAGGAGTGGGAGAGTTTTGGAGCCATGGATGCATCTTTACATCTTTGTACTGCTTGGGCAGTAGGCTTAGCTCAGACCCACAGAACTTGCATGTTTATGAGATAATGTCCAAACAGAAACTGGCATGTTAGTGTCCATACCATCAAGAGGGCTTGAGGAGGAATGTCTCAGATCTTTACTTCTGATACAGCTTTATGTCACCAAATCAAAAATTGTTCCCAGAAATGAGGACAGTACTTCTGAAAGCATCCTCCAAACAAAAAACTGGCAAAACTCATTCACATCTTGTGTATAGAATATTCAATATTTTGGGGAAATATTTTTAAGCATTTTTATTTTAGTAGGAAAAAGTTCACAAAATGTATTTTCCTGGTTAACAAATAGCTCATCTTCCAGAACAGTAGCTGAGCATCTTCCCAGGGCTTGATACATCCCATGTCATTTCCAATGACAAAAAGACAAAACAGAGGTTCCTAACACACAGCTACACAGGTCTTAAAGATCCTCTCCAAAAGTGTTTGAGAGCAGTCTGTAGAGAAATCTGGTTTTAGCATTTGCACATATCATTTTCAAGAAGGAGCCTGTGTACAACAGTATGCGCAAAGTGATTTTTTTTTAATAATGAAACATAATTTTATAAAAACTACAGTTGTTGAATTTTTGCTACTTAGTGACACTGACATTTCTTTAACCTCCTTAATAAACCACACTTATTCAATACCACTCTGCATGTCACACTGTCCCAGTGTTATGTGATAATGTAATGAAAGACCCTATCATAAAATATAATATGCACAACAGGAACAGAATTAAGGTTCCCAAGAGAGTCTTAATTCTGAATTTCCTGACTCTTGTGGGTTTAAATCTCAAAATTAACACTGTATTAACATATTTTTAATTGAGCAAGAGGGGAAAGAAAAGCACATATTAAAAGGCTTTATTAGCTGAAGATGAGGATTTCCCAACAAACATGTTTTATCTCTCCATTTTTCTTTCAAAAATTTCTCTGTAATTTAAAACTAGCCACTGCTCTCTTTGCAATGAGTTGTCTTAAAATTAAGGATGATGTGACACAATTCATTTTTATTTTCTATCCATTTGATCTTGCAGTCTCTGATCTTGCAGGACTAGATCCTATTCCCTAGAAAGCACTCCCCAGCTCCTGCTAGCTGGAAAAAGTAGGACTTGTCTTGTTATAATTTAGACACTAATATTAAACATTTTTAAGTAAATAATAAGAGTGGGAAGAGTAAATTCTTCTGGCAACAAAATCTAATTGGTGCTGGTGTAACAGTTTAGAAAATATTTTATTTGTTCAGTTTGTTTAACTTCTACAAGTGTAAGATTCAAGAAAAGAAAGCTAGCTATAGAAAGAAAGCTATTGTTTCTTTTTTCCCCATTCCTTTTCTTACATAACAATGCACTTTTACCAGAAGACTTCAGGTTTTATAAGACTTTAAATCCTATATAACATTTTAAGCCACAACAGAGAATTTGGTCATATTTTTATTATTTTTTTCACATCATTCTGTTTTACTCACCCTATGGAAATATCAAATATTTGATGTTGACTATTATACAAAAATCCTTTGACATGTCTCTGAAAATATGGCAAGCTTGTTGCCTTTAGAGAAAAGTTTGCTTAATTGTAAAACCCTTTTACAAATACAAATTTTCAGTATATACCTCATTTAAAATCAATTTTAGTCTGCAAGAAAGATTTTCTGATATTTTCTGCTAATCTTATTTATAATTTCTTTTTTCGTGTGATGACTTTTTTTTCTTCTGATCTTTAGCTGTTGGAAGAAATAGACTATTTATTGTAGCTATTGAATAATGTTCCAGGTGAGGCACTGTTTTAAAAAGACAAAAACTCCCCAGCCACCAAAGAAAACCCAGAGCAATATAACAGATATCCCCAATTTTCTGATTTACTTCCATAAATAGCAAAATGGAATTTTGTGATTCTGTCTGTCTTCATAAAAAGGTCACTGGAGGAGAAGTTCTTAAGATGCAGCTTTCTGAACAAAGAATTCAGCATGAGCTCATCAAAAGGCCCACTTGATAAAAGTAGCATTATGCATCTCTTATCCGAAAGGAAACCAGGGTTATTTTGGTGCTAGAAATCAGTGTGTTGTTTAACACAACCAAGTGTCCTCTGAGCACCCCACTGGGAAATCAACAATGTTTTATGAGGTTAGCTGCAGGTTTTGTGTAAACACCATAACATTTTATGATGGGAAATATAGTCTTTTGCTTTTTATGTAAAAATTACATTGATTAGGGGTTTTTATATCTTGTGTAGCTGAATTGTTGGGGGCTGTTCAAAGAGTGCTAGCTGTAGTTTGAAAGCCTTGCTGTCCAACAACAGATAATGTTTTATTTAATTTATTTTTTTTGTCGTTAAACTAGGGATTTGGGGACCTTCAAACTACTGAGGTAATGTAACAGATTTTATTTTCTGAGGCTAAATTCTGAGATAAATTACAGTATTAATATGGTTCATTTCATGTTCATTTTTATTATGCTTCAAACACGTACCAGGTAAAAGACCAGCTAGTGTAGTTTCCAGATGACATTACAGCCAACTCTTGATTTCTAAGCTGGGCTGTTTTCCTCCCTCAAGGTTCAGGTTCTATTTCTTGTTTCTGGTATTTGTCTTTTGTGGGAGAATTTCATTCATACTGCCCATCAAGTCACAACATGTACATTAGAGGTGACTCCAGTCTTCCCTTTGAGCAGGTGTGTTCTTTGGATGAGGAATTAGACTATGTTTCAAATGCTTTGCAGAAAATATGTATGTATGTATGTGTTGGCTTAACCAGATGGCAGTTGAATTACCCCTCGCTAATCTCCCAGGGTTTGACAAAAGGCCATGCTGACTGCTTGTGGGAATCTCAGTCCCTCTTGTCTCCTCTAGGTCCACTTATAGGAAGGGATTGTCTTCTCCCCCAGGACTGTGGTGAGTGGACAGAACATGCTAGCCTTTGCAGGAGAAAAGCTGCTTGCCGAGTACGTGCAACTATGACTAGCCTTTGCATGATCTTTCCAAGATTTTCTGAGACATCTTGACACTTTCAAGCTAAAGCTTATGGCTATTTTTTCCATATAGTCAATAAAAGTTACATGTCATTCCTACTGTTGATAAGGCAAAATGCTATATTTAAAATCAGATACATTTTAAATGGAGGAAACATCAACAGTGAAAACATTGGATTCTGTGGAAAATTTCACAACCCCTCCAGGAAATGTTTGCGACCCAGGTCATGGTTGAAGCTATACTTCAACTGGGAAAAAATATTTCCAAAAAAACAACATGGGTGTTCATACAGGGTGAAATAAAGCTCACTAAACATCCTTGACCATCCAGTCCAAACTAAAGCTACTCCTGGCAGACAGCAGCAGCTCAGAGAAGTAAAGTTTTATGGACTGTAAATAAAATCAGTGAAACATTCCTCACATAAAGGTTATATATTTCTCCCCACTAGCCCCTTATTAAAGGTGAGTTGGTCAAGGTCTGTGTGCAACCATTCCCCTCCACATCAAAGTGGCTTTTTAATTATACTCCAGTGCACTGAGTGAAAAACATATCTGCAGATCTCCTGAGGACTTTTTTTTCCTTAAGAACAGTATTGAGATCTCTTTTTTTCCAAGATTTGCCTGATTATTTAGTTAAAAAATTAGAAACTGAGCCTTGTATTTACCCATGGCCCAGAATTTGCAGCTGCAGGACAAGCAAGCTTCCTTGTGCCGCCCTCAGGGTGACCTCAGCGCTAACCTGCAGGGACCACCCTTACCGGAGGTGAAAGTTAAGCTAGGTCCTGCTCCTGCTCCGCCTGTCTCCCCTGGGCAGAAACTGGTGTTTTATGAGACAATTGCATATCGGTGAGGACAAAGCTAAGGCCATCACATTAACTCTGGCCGCAAAGGTGGAAATCAAGCATTTTATCACCAAGCCACACAAGTCCTTGATGTGATTCCCAGTTATTTAAGAACAAACATAAAATTCCACAGGCTAAATTCTTCCCCTGGTCTCAGCCCAGCAGACTCACTACCTCAGCTTGACTCCTCTCAAAGGAGTTGCAAAGAGTGCGAGCCAGCAGAGAATCTGATCAACTTTATTTCTTTTAATTTACCCCACAGAGTTCTTTGCCCAGGAGATTAATTTCTTCTTTACTTTAAAAAAATCCACTTACCTGTCAAACTTTCCCTCGCAGAACTGAAATAACATTTTAAAACCTCAGAGTAAGATCATGTGCTTTTGAAAAATTCAGGCTTTTTAGAAGCTGGTTAATTTTTAGAATCTTAGAAAAGCCATACAGGGTTGCTTTAAATATCAATGAAAGGCTGATTCAAGCCATTAAATTTTATGTTGTGTGTAATGCTGTAATTGATGTCAAGCCTTTCCCTTATTTTTCACACTGACATTGGGCAGTTTCCTAAATGTTTAGAGTGCAGTTACAACAGTCCAGACCAAGTAAAGTACCAAGAAATGGGTGGTAGAAATGACAATTTATTGCTAAGAACAGGAAGGTTCAAATGTTAAATAATTAAGCGTGAGCCAAATTTTGCCGGTTTCTTTCCCATCTGTTTATTTTGGGGGATAATTGGGTGCATTAAGTATTTTGCTGCAAACCGTTGCTTCTGTGTATGCATATAAAACTTTATTACCCTTGTAAAAAGCATGCTGTGAATTCTGATGCTTCTGTGTGTTTGGGAACATATCATTATTCTCTTTGCAGGAAACCACTTTTACCTACATCCTGAACTCAACAAACCAGCTTCCAAAGCAACAGCTGCTCAAAAGCACTGTGCTCGGCTTTGAGCATCACTGAGTTAAAAATGCAGATTCAGCTCTGAGTTGAATATAAAGTCTTCTCTCCTTACAGGAGACTTTCGTGCAGTGCTTTGCCTCACTGTTGTCCTTTTCATAATAATCCTTCTGTAGTTTAAGAAAACTTGTAATGATTTAAGGCTTTAATCCTGGCAACACTAAAAGGAGCTGAGTAGCCTCAAGAGTGATACTTGAGGTCAGAAAGAGAAGTCCACTGTATGTCTGTATAAAGATGCAGAGATGCCACTGTCAAATTAGGATCAGAAACAAGGGAACTAAGAAAAAGAGAAGTTTACCTTTGCTGTACTGTATTCCTGTAGGGTTTACTCACACTAGTGTATTAAACAGAAACTATCCCTCGTCACTGGTCACACATTAAATAAACTCTCAGGACAAAGCAAACTCCCACAGGGATTAAAGACTGTCACCCTTGCGCCTCTCCTTCGCTGAACACAGGATGTAGTTATTGATGATGTCCTCTCTTACATTTCATGTACATTTGAAAGGAAAAGATCAAAATGAGAACACTCAAATTGAAAGATTTGGTTGTTTTGGAAGAGGATGCAAAGCAGAAATAAACACATACAAGATGTGTTAGTTCTGTTAGTTCAACACCACTTAAAACATGACTAGAGGATGTGAAGTAACTACAGCGATATGAAACACTGACATAACAAAATCTTTTAAAATGCAACTTCAAACTGGCTCCTACAAATTATTCTAGTTGGTTTATGACATTTACCTCAGCCAGTGAGGCTAAGCAGTAGTCACTGCTATGTGAGATACACATATTACCATGAAAAAAAAGAGTGCATGGACTTGAATAAAAGATAGGAATGGGGATTGTGCAACTAGAGCACTGGTGTGAGGTGCTCAAAGGTGAGTGAATACTGAGGACTCAGGCCTTGAGCTGCAGGTGTTACCCAGTTATTGTTGTGGTCTTCCCCAGGAACAGGCTGGGTTGTTTTCCTATGATTTTGTCCTTTATGGACAGCTGGCTGAGAAAAGAAATGCAGCTGGAACCATCCATGGCATGACGAGGAAGTGGAAAGGAGGACTAGGACAACCTTTCAGTGATCATGGTAAGCATTTGGTCCAAGGGGATGACTCCTTTCTTTGAACGGCCCATACCTCTATAAATATTTATGAATATGTCAAGGATGGGTAGGGGGAGGTGGTGGTGGTGGTGGGGAAATAGTTTGGATGCAAAGTCACAAAACTGCTTTGACAATTATTCCAGTGCAGAGATCCTGTCTTTCACTGTGAGCCAAAAGCCTCTTCTGGAGATGAGATTCATTTCACCCACCATTAGCATAAAAGAAACTTCCCATTGAAGCCAAGGGAGTTATATTGAGATATGTGGATAGCTCACATGAGTAGCGATTTGCAGAATGGGGCCCAGGATCTGTTAAAGGAGGCCACACCCCATCTTACACCTTAGGCACACAGATCTGTCAATTTTAAATCGGTCCATACCATGACTTTTAACCTTGGCACTATAACTTGAGTTCCAGGCACTCCTGCCCACTGCTTGCAGGCACCAAAGAGAGGCTAATTATTCCTCACCCTATTACTTGCCAGATCTCATATCACTTCAAGAACTGAAGCTTGTGTTTCCTGGAATAGAGTCCTCTCTTTTTCTTTTTATGCCAAAATAATTCATTTCTGATTCCACAATTCCTTTGGAGGTTTAATAAATATCTATAGGCAGAAAAGGGCAGCTGCTTCTTGCATAGCACTAAAATCTTAAAATGTTGAAACTAGCAGGACTGTCACCTCTTCAGGTCTTTAATTTCACCCTAAGCAGATCTGATTTGTTGGAGGAAGTAACAGTTTACACGTTGCAAAAATAAATGGTGCAGCAAGCATTCATACACAGTAGGAGGTGTGAAAATTAGGGGGGAAGGGAGGCTGATGGAAACAATCAACTAATGCAGAATGAAAGCCTTTTTCTCTCTCCAAGTGGAACTAATAGGAACATCAAATATGTTAAACTAAAACAGAAACATGAATGATGAAATTGTTTTCCACTTTTCTATTAAGAACTGTTTTTTCCAAAAGTGGTCACACATACTTGTGGAGGGAAAAAACAAAGGCTTTCCTCTAAGCACATACTAGTATTTTCAAGTGCCTGATTTTGAAAAATTATTTTTGTTGATCTACATATCATACGTGTCAGTTTAGAGCAAGAAGCCTCAGTGGTGGCTGTAGATGGCCCATACACAAGGGATATTCCCACAGGTGCTGGAAGCCAAATAATATCATAGAAATCAACAGAGTAGGACTCTGAATCTGTAATTGTGAACATTACCCAGGCCTTCAAGAAGCAGAGTTAGCAATTTACAGTGGCTTCAGTGGGTATGTTTTATGTTTCATTCTGTTGTAGGTGATGCTGGAAGAAAACAAGATCAACATCTGGTCCTGCCAAGCATCTGGCCAAGGGAACGGGCATAAAAATGCCAGTTTAACTTTCATCTAGTACTGCCCATAAATACTGTTGTCAGACCAAAACCAAGTGGTGGCTCCATCTAGTCATTTCTTTATCAGAAAACCCATTAGATGTCAGAAATCATTTCATCAATAGCACTGTCTGGAAGCAATGAGCTTCCCAATGGGGCAAGGGCAAATTCTTGAAGGAAGCATCTTCGTCTCAGAGGTTAAAACAGTAATATAAAGAAAGCAAACAGTGAGTGACATAATAGCCCAGTTTCATTTAAAAACACCCAAGTTAATGTTAATGTCAGAGGGTTAAATTAGAGATATTTATTATTGATATAAAAATGTCCTATAGACTAAAAGAGAAATAGAACCAATTTCTTATGAAAATGTCACACAGAACGTAATTCTTTCTCCGCTCGTGAAAGTAAAATAATGGCTTGCTCTAACAACCATGATACTTACTATCGAATGTTCATCCTTTTAGGGGAGATTAAGTGACAAAGCAGCTTTACTGGTCTCGGTCTTATAACACTCACTCTCCAGGACTCTTCCATAAGTCTGGCATTATCTCAGACTCTGTTTGAGGAGCTCTTCAGTTCTATGCACCCCTTGGAGCTCTCACATTTTGGACATGCACATTTTAGTTCTCAGAACTGAGGAACACAAAAGGAAAGGGTATGTGGCAGCATAACCACAGCCACCTCTGCAAGGCACTGTCACCACCACTGCCTAAAAGCACCCCCAAGAACTTGACAGTTCTTCTATGTGGAACATGAGACATTGAAGTTCCTCAGCATCTGGTGCTGTGCTTCCTCTGGAGCTCCTACCACTGTTACAGAAGTAATTATTACATTCATGCTGGTACATTGTAATGGTCCCAGCCACTGGCACTTGATTGTCTGTATAATTACTTTGCTTAAAAGATCCTTTCAAACAATTTTCAGACATCACTGAATATTTAGCACAGCACAGGGACAATTCCCAATGGGGAATTTGGATGCAACATCCCTGCTTTGGAAGAAGAGAGTTCAACTGCATGTGCAAACTGGGTCAATTAAACTCAAGAGACATATAATAGGCCCTCGCACTGCTTTGTGATGCAGATGTAACCAATGAACCATGCCTTTTATGAATGTGGACTACCTGGACTAGTTGACACACGGTAAAGAAGTGTCCCAAAGCCAGCAAGTATTGCTGTTCTGACAGCCATTATTCATTTTCTTTGCGTTGAAGAACACCTAGGATGGTATTGCACCAGTTTGCTTTAACAATACCTGTTCTAAATAAGATAAAATGTCTGGTCATGGACCTGCTGTGGCTAAATTTGGAATCAGAAGACATTTAATCCAACCAGATCCAAAGGCAGTCAAAGAAGCAGAGTGGTG
This sequence comes from Nestor notabilis, assembly GCF_000696875.1. NCBI lineage: Eukaryota > Metazoa > Chordata > Aves > Psittaciformes > Psittacidae > Nestor > Nestor notabilis. Next base: position 61,289 of record NW_009936453.1, read on the forward strand.
ATTCTGCCCATGAATTGAATCTCAATAAACAGAATGTAAACACTTTAGCCATCCGAGGCAGTCCTTCTTCATATACTAACTGATGCAGCTAAGTCTGCCATAACATCATTTCAGAAATCTAACAAAGTGTACTACAAGTATCCTGTATGTGAGCTGAACCACTGCAAGACACATGCAAATTTAGACTTGGAGTAATTTTCTTGACTCACAGTCCACATGTGTATTTTGGAAAAAATGTGTGAAGAAGCCCGAAAATTCCCTAAAACAAGGATTGCATTTAGCCAGCTAGCCAGCGATGCCATAAATGATCACCTCTGTGTGTTTCCTATTGCTAGCTGTGCAAAAACTAACCAATGGAAATGAAACTAACATTATAAACTAGCGGAGTTGCAGTTAAATGATAATTAATTCCAAGATGAGCTGATGCTTTTGTGGAAAATAGTTCCTATACTATAGCAGAGGATATATACTATATACTATATACTACACTATATACCTTAAACTATAAATACATAACTATATTCTATAGTTCCTGTAGTTCTCAAATTGTTTGAGAAAAATATCTTTTTGGAGACATTTTAATACTTCATTTGTTCTAGTGCAAAGCAAAGTCAAATAGAACTCTGGTTGAAATACCAGATTATGTTTGGCATAACTTGTTCTTTGTATCTACCCATTATCCTCATCTAATTACTTAAGTTTTTCTTGTGAACTCCTTCAGTGTAAACAAACTGTGTTAATGTCCTTTAGCTATGGGCTTCAAAAGACCTACAATTACAAATTTTATTGCTCAGCATTACAAGATGATGGTATCTCAAGAGAAGGTGACAGTGAGTTAACAGATAGGTCCCCAAGGGCAACTGGCCCAGACCTACAGACTCCCTTCTCCAAACAGAAAAACAGGCACAATTAACAACTTTCAAAATGACAAATCTCTTTCCTTCATTCACCAAGCCAAACGTGGTTGAGCAGACTGTCTTTCATTCATATTTTGGTACTAATTAACTCACATTTGGTTTAGTCTCATAAGAAACCCTAGCTCTTTAGATGCCATCTCACATGAGGGAAAGTCGCCCAAATAATGTCAGAAAAAACAATTGCTAAAGGAATTGCTTTGCAGTTGTCTTTTGGCAAGCTATTACAGGGCACAGAATATTGAATTCAGGTGCATATTTATTTAGGTTTTTCTAATGTGGCCATCAGCTGATAATAGCAGTACCAGCAGTAGCAAGAGACATGCAATTGCCAGAAGCCTTAGAGGTGCATATAGCTCTATTTCTAACATTCCCACCACTACAATATATGATCACTAAAAAAGACATTGTTAGAAAACACAGCACAGTAATATAAATTATAGTTGCTTGTTTTTTAAATAAAAGTAGGATTTCTATTTTTTGATAAATATATATAAACCGAGATGTGGACATTTGGACCTAGATCTCCTTAGGTTCTATGTGGGAGTCAGCTTTTATATAGGGCTAGCATTTGGGTTTCATAAATGAATAAACCAGCTGCAGTATTGAGGAGACTAGAGTTTTGCACTTGAGTCCATTGCTGCTTAGAACATCTCTTGGGTACCACCTAAGATTTTGTTGGGAAGTTCTATAACACTTTAATGAAGTGAATGTATTTGTATGTCTTCTTTTTAATTTTACTCTTCACCTTGTGATATAGGGCAGAACTATTAAATTACAGATTAAGTGGTGTGATAGAGAAGTTACTTTGACAGAGACACAAGAAATGCACAGCAATATTTAGAGAATTCCTGGGATATGATTCCACTGCATGTGCAAGAGTCATTGAGGAAGACACTCTTAAAAATCCTAAGAACCACCATAATAGAAGGTTTTTGTCACATTTCCTCCCTCTATAGGGAATTGAAATCTTTGAAAATTTTCAGTATATACGATTTGAAAAACAATTGAGTGTAAGAAGTGAGACTAAGAATTCATATATAACCAAAATTAACTCAATCTCTCCTCAAAATGTGTATCTGATGAGATCATGTTGAAAGGATCAATATGCTTTCTATGCTTACAAACATCTTATCATTTTTTATTTATCCAGAATAAGATGTCAATAGCTTCTGAGGAGGTAAAACTTAACTTTCAGTCTCTGTTTTCCATATTCTTTAGAAATGCTTAAAATATAGTATTTCCATACTTTTATACTCTCTGTTCCCTAAATAGAGAGATGTTTTGTCTCCCAGTCCATATAGGAAATTTAATTTCTTAAATAAACCTTAATTCTTAATTTCTAGTATTGAATAAGAATCAAAAACCAGGATCTGGATCCATGGAACTACTCTTTTATGAACAGGGCCAGTAATTTACAGTCCAAAATTTTCTTCCAATGGGCTGGTTCCTACAGCCTAGAGATGATAAGTAATTGAAAGAGGATTAACTTTATACCCGATTTTTGCAGATTTGGACAGTTTCAAATAAGTAAAATCCAATATAGATTTCCATAGTTCCTTTCTCCTGATTTGCTTAGGTCACAGAAATTCAGCTGCAGTTCAGCTGTAACAGAATTTTTACCAAACTGTATAAAGTTTGCCCATCACTATTTCAGGCAGAGAGCAAATAGTATGTGTGATAATTTTGTCACCTGCAGACATAGCAACATAACTAATAGAAAGGCATCTGTTTCTGTTATGATAGAAGGATGTTTGCATTATGGCAGATTTGCAAGTTCCACAGAGCAGGGACCCCGTATTGGTAAAGGAAGTAATCATTTAGTTTGTTTAGCACTAAACACTTAGTAGGGGCCACCTTGATCAGTAACCTGGAAGCCAGAAAAAATTGTGGATCTTGGCTTCCCAACAGGCTAAGCTATTGAGCAGAACTTCTGGACAGAGGGCAGAATCCATCTTCTTCATTTTTGACAGGAGTGACTTTGGTAAATTGCAGGGGAAAAAGAGGTCTCTTCCTTCAGTAGCTCTGCACTTGATTTTGTCAGGTGATTTAAATCTAGATATGTGTGTCAAACTCAGTTTCCACAATTTGGAGGTTCCAAGGTCAACAAGCTGATAAACGTGGAAAGTATCTTACATTCTGAGAGCAACTCTTCAAAGCTGAGAGTTGAGTAATAGCATTGGGGAGGGGAAGCTCAGGCTGCTGGGCATAAAAGATGAAGGGATCAAAACAAAGGCAGTAAGTGGTGACATCACATAAGCAAGCAATCCTAGTGCAGCAGCTATCAAATGGAAAGTAAAACTAGGAGAAACTGTTAAAATTATGACAAAAAAAAAAAAGAATCAGGTGTTTGTCAGGGCATAGTGTTTTTCCTAAAGCAGAAATGTTCAGCCACAACAGAGTGAAAACTCCCTCTGAGCTGAAAGAAAAAGTATATGAGTATGAATCATGTATATGTATATGAAACACAGCAAATCAGTCTGGAAGAAACCTCTAGAGATGCTCTAATCATCCTCCCACCCCAGTGCTGACAGTTTGACCTCTGTTATTCTAAATATTTGATTTTTAATTGTTCTTGAAGAATGACTCTTCAGCTTCCCTAGGATTTAATCTCTTTGTAGGCAATGCATTTAGATTAGAATTTATTCACTTTAATTTGAGCTCATTATTCCTTGTACTATCCCCTATGATGTGGAAAAGAGATTACTTAGTTATTCTTGCAACAATCTTTTATGTATCTGTAACATATTATCATGTGTTCTCTGAGTTGAGACAAACACAGGTTTTCCATCCTATGTGCTTCCAAACTTCTACTTATTCCATTGTTACCCTCAGAACTTTCTCTAACAGACCCTTATCTATCTTAAGTGTGGCCTGAACTGGTTACAGTGCTTCAGGGGAGACTCCACAGATGCTGAGTGGAAGGCAAAAATTTCTTCATATATCTTATATTCACATTCCTGTATGGCTGTTTGATATTTGCTGAGTTGATTTTTTGTTGTTTCCTTCCAACAGCCTGACACTGCTGAACAGTTTGAAATGCATAAAACTTTTCTTAAAAATCAAATCTCACAAGCCTTTTAAATTCAGTGCTCCCCATGGGTTACATGCATTTTGTTTTAAGCCCTTGGAAGGACAGCAGTTGTGAAGGTGTCAGTTCCCCATATCTGCATGTGGCAGAGTAGGACAAACAGCTCTGAAACATTCCCAATATTGCAAACTGCCTGAGAGACAAATTGGTCCTCAGTTTAGGTAAATGTAACCTCAGTCAGAGCCAGTATTCCTCTGACAGCAAGGACTCAGGCACAGTGCGTCATTTCATATTTCAAAAAACTAAAAATACAACACGTCCGCAGACTATATCTCCTATTTCCACTGAGAAACTCTCCATACAGGGTTGTTTATAAAATTCAGTCTCCGTCACTGCTGCCAGAAACATTTCTGAAATCCCACTGAAATCCACTTTACCTCACCTAAACTGTGAAAAGAAACTGAGATGTGATGATTAGGGCCTGGAATCTATATCTTCTTCCAGAGCTTTTACACCACAGTTGTATTATAGAGATACTGTAGAAAAAGACTTGATAGGTAAGTGACAAGAAAGCTAGTGAGCAGCTTTTTGAGTTAAATAATACAGATTTTCTATGAGGAGCTTAAATGCCTATACACGTGTTCATAGACTATACATAGCTGAAAAAAAGCGAAGTACTTCAGTACTAACCTTTGTAAAAAGGAAAGTTAGAACCAGACAAGGGAATCAGGAATATTTCCAGGGTTTGATGAAAACAATGATGATGACACTGGTTGAATTATTGCTGTCAGGGTATTTCAAACGAAATGCTACTGCTGAAGAGCATCAAGAAAAATTCTAATACCAAAGTTTTAAGTAGCACTTTTCACCAGCAGTGCTCAGACACGTAAGCATTATTATAGAAAAGGAAACTGAGGCACCCTGAGTAAAAATAATTTTCCCAAAGTCTTATGACTGATGTCAGAGACAGGAGCAGAAAAATGTTCTCCTGAGTCTGAGTCTGGTGCTCTAGTCATTAACTTTATCTTACTTACTAAGCTAAGCAAACAAAATACTTATACTGTTAAACCTCAGTTGTTTTTTCAGAATAAACTCCCCATGAGACCAGAATATGGGCACTTCATGCACTGGAACCCAGTAGTAAAATGGGATATAAGATGGTAAGAGGTCTGTAAAATATATTCAACTGCTTCAACAGCTGAACCTACTAGCTGTATTCCATGTTATTAATCCTCCCACATCCATGCACCTTTTGTGGCATTCAAGAGGATGCGAGAACAACTTGTGCTAATATATGATTATACTGGATCTCAATTGGAAGGAGAAAAATTCTAGAGTATGGAATGGTTCAGTAGAGTTAAGGTTAGCCCTCAAAGAAAACCAAAGGTGTCAGTCTTCTAAGGAACATAGACTGTAGATAGTGAATGTCTTTCTGTCTGAGGCATCTTGCCTGGTAGAGAAGAGATTCAAAGCAGCCCTGCAGAGAAGGACTTGGGGGTGGTGATTGATGAGAAACTCGATATGAGCAGGCAGTAGTTCAGTGTGTGATGTCCCTGCTCATGGCAGGGGGGTTGGAACTAGATGATCTTAAGGTCCTTTCCAACCCTAACTATTCTGATTCTATGATTCTATGATCAGCATTACCGTTAGCAAAACTAGTCATATATTGTGCTCAATATAATTTACATTGTTATTAGACGTAAAGATTTTGTCTTAAAATCTAAAACTGCTAATCTTGATGTCAAATTTTCTGCCAGTGCTACACACCTGGACAAGACTGAGCTTCAGCACCCATCAATGAAAACCCCCTCCATTCCTCACTCCATGGGCTGTGCCATTTTTGACATCTGATAATCTGGCTAAAACATGTCTGGTTTTGGTAGTACTACAGTGGTAGAAGTAACCCTTGATTAATCTAGGTCATTTGTCTGCCATCAAGACCTGTGTCTTTTCTATTTTTAGCAATTTTTGTTTTCTCATAGTTCCAGTAACAAAGACCCTATGAACTTGATGGTGACCCCTTTTTTTTCCAGTTTGTCACTGTTCTTTACTTATTACGTATCAGGAAAAAAAATGTAAGAGCAATCTTTTCTATAAAATAAACCAATTCTTTTATTGTTTACCATTGACACAAAAAGCAAAATTTCCCATTTTTTCTTGTGTCATTCTTATATGTAATTCATGTCCTTTGGTTGTCTCTGCTCAAACAAACCCAGATGATGCACCCTTTCCTCGTAAACTGTGTTTCCTATACCTTGGAGGTTTTTTATTTCTGCTTTTTATACTCTTTCTTACCAGCCCATATCCTCCTTAAACTGGATACAGACGTCCAGACAGGATCTTGGTAATAATGGACTGCTGCATCTCCACTGCGACCTTCTGTCCATACTTCCCATCATGCTGATCTCACAACATCACCACATAAACTTACGTGCAGCTTGAGAATCTCTGTAGTCTCCATAGCCTACCCCAATCTATTTTACTGCAAAAGTTCTATTTAGACAAGTGTGCTCTATTTCATACCTAAGCAAGAAACTATTCTGAACTAAGCTCACTTTTTCCTATTAAATAAATGAGGTTTTAATCTTGTTTTCTTCGACTTCTCATTTCCAATTTACTAACTTTATTTTGTACCCAAATCTTGCTCTTCAGACTATTTATTGATGGCAACTGCCATTTAGGTGCCTGCTGCACAAAAAGCGTCACAATCAGTAGCTGTTCAGCAACATTTAGCATGTCTTCAGTTATCATGTTTGTCATTTAGCCCAAAAGGACACAAATTGCCATACGAATGTCCTATAGGCTCCGTACCACATCTGCCAGCTGTATCTGTGTGTCTTAGATGCTCTGAAACACCTCAGAATGACTCCTTGGGTAACTGAGTAAAGCCACTGCTGACTGCTCAGCTGGGTCACTCTGCAGAGTCTGCTGACAGTACTGACTCCACTGATCACAGTAGGCACTAAGATACATAATGCATGTATAGACTTACACATATAAACACAAATATAAGTGTTAACCTTAAACTGATTTGACTCAGTTGGGCATTTTGTTGTACATCTTACTGACCTGTAAACTTACCTTCCCCTGCTTTCTCTTCCTTTCTTTTTTCTCTGTCTTCTTCACCTCCCTTGTTGTACTGGTTTTGGCTGGCATAGTTAATTTTCTTCACAGTAGCTCATATGGGGCTGTGTTTTGGATTTCTGATGAAAACAGTATTAACAACACACTGAAGTTTTAGTTATTGCTGAGCAGTCCTTATGCAGCATCAAGGTCTTCTGTTTCTCACACCACCCCACCAGCAAGCTAGCACAAGGAATTGGGAGGGCCACAGCTAGGACAGTTGACCCCAACTGACCAAAGGGATATTCCAGACCACGTGAAGTCATGCTCAGCATATAAAGCTGGGGAGAAAAAGAGGAAAGGGGGTATGTTCAGAGTGATGGTGTTTGTTTTCCCAAGTAGAAGTTACATGTGATAACCGTGCTTCCCTGGAGATGACTGAACACCTGCCTGTCAATGGGAAGTGGTGAATGAATTCCTTGGATTGCTTTACTTGTGCACACAGCTTTTGCTTTACCTGTTAAACTGTCTTCATCTCAACTCATGATTTTTTTCACTTTTACCCTTTGGATTCTTTCCCCTATCCCACTGGGGGCGGAGTGAGCAAATTGCTGTGTGGGGCTTAGCTGCCTACCAGGGTTAAACCACTACACTTTCTTCACCTCCCTTGTTGTACTGGTTTTGGCTGGCATAGTTAATTTTCTTCACAGTAGCTCATATGGGGCTGTGTTTTGGATTTCTGATGAAAACAGTATTAACAACACACTGAAGTTTTAGTTATTGCTGAGCAGTCCTTATGCAGCATCAAGGTCTTCTGTTTCTCACACCACCCCACCAGCAAGCTAGCACAAGGAATTGGGAGGGCCACAGCTAGGACAGTTGACCCCAACTGACCAAAGGGATATTCCAGACCACGTGAAGTCATGCTCAGCATATAAAGCTGGGGAGAAAAAGAGGAAAGGGGGTATGTTCAGAGTGATGGTGTTTGTTTTCCCAAGTAGAAGTTACATGTGATAACCGTGCTTCCCTGGAGATGACTGAACACCTGCCTGTCAATGGGAAGTGGTGAATGAATTCCTTGGATTGCTTTACTTGTGCACACAGCTTTTGCTTTACCTGTTAAACTGTCTTCATCTCAACTCATGATTTTTTTCACTTTTACCCTTTGGATTCTTTCCCCTATCCCACTGGGGGCGGAGTGAGCAAATTGCTGTGTGGGGCTTAGCTGCCTACCAGGGTTAAACCACTACACTCTTTTATCTTTTGAGGGATTTTTTGAGGGGGGAGGATGGAATAACCACCACAGACACACATTTCTCCCAAGCTCACCCAGGATGCAGATGTTCTGGCAGCCATAGGCACCAGCTGCCCTGTTCCACTCTTCTTCTAGGCAGAGCATCAGCGATGCCCACAGGCTCCCAAGACATGCTCAGGGAACAGAGGGCCCTGTCTAACTTGACAGGTCTTTTTATTTTGAAAATGCCTTGTACCTCTTTATTTCATTCATGGTCCCCTGAGATGTCACAGTTTCTACAGCTTTTGTTTTCCTTATATTTCCCTTTTTTTCACAGAGAGGGAGCTAGAAGATTTTGTTAGGGATGGTGTCCACCCACCCATATAAAGAGAAGCCAATAAAGACAATGGAAATTAAAAAGGACAGGGATACCAACTCAACATTTCTAAACCACCATGGCAGCTAGGACCACAAGTGTCCCAATAGGAAACATATACCATGAGGGGGAGATGCCTTTTGGCTGAAGAAGTAGAAATAACACAGGAAAGCTGGACTGCTGATGCGTACTCTACATTTAAAATAAATAAATGTAGCATAGTACCAAAAAAAAAAAAAAAAAGGCTTGTAGTGTCAAAAACTACAGGGGTGACAGCTTCAATTTTGATCATATGACTCTCATTTCTTTGATTTCCTAAATAACAGCAATAGTAGGTTCTTCCAAATTTTGCTAAGATAATTTTTACAGCAGGTTTGCACATAAAGAAAATAGAAGCAGATGGTATAACACAGTAACAATCTGGCCAATATACAGGAAAAGGGTATTCTCCCACATTTAAATTTGGAAAGATTTTAAGCTTAAAAAGATGAGACAGTAAACAGGCTGGTCATTGACATAGAAAGGAGCCTGATTGACAGGGACATACTGCAGCTCAGCCATGAAACTTAAGGTTTTACATCAAGGTGAAAACTTAGAGTGAGTCTGATAGTTAAGACCTGAAGTTAAGCTGATAAGGAATCTCTTCTTTTTTTTTTTTTGCCACAGATGAAATCTGTGATCTGTTCAAGCCATTTAACCTCTCCAAATCTATCTCTCCCTATGTAAACTGAGACTCGCTTTATTTCCTTTAGTAAAGTTCTTTGAGGGCTACAGATGGGAAGTGATGCTTTCATAACACCAGAGAAATGCTGGTTCCTTTCAAGCTCATGGCAAAATTCCTCCAGGCATCTTTGGCTATCTTGATATTAATAAATTAACTATGCCCAATGCCATTCTCTGGTGCTGCAGCCAACTGTCAGGGAACAGACTGCATCTATATTACTAATCAATTTTACCCTCTTAAATAAGGTAGTCATACCCAAACTGTTCACTGGGAAAGGCTTGTGCAAGCTCCCAAACTGTTCCCAGGAATTGTGCACTGAGTGCAGGGTGCTGCCTGGCTCCAGACCAAAACATGCCAGGGTCCTTTCTCACATTTTAGATGTATAGAAAATCCAGTCCTGGTGCCTGGAAATGTTCCTCAGTGCCATCTACTAGCTCCAAGTAACTTTTGAGGCAGACACTTGACCTATTAATTTTGATATGTGGTACAGTTAGAACTATTAACTGCATTGATATTTCTTTCAAGTGTTCAGATCATTTGTTTTTATATATATAAATATACATGTAATATAATAATAAA
>NW_009936454.1:0-208 GCF_000696875.1 Nestor notabilis
ATGAGGGGGGTCAGTCTCTCGCAGTGGGGCAGGGCCGTGAGGAACGTGGCCCTCCCTCCTGGGCAGGGAGCGGGGCAGGTGGCCTCTCGGTCGGGGAGGGGTTGATCTCACGGATGGGCGCTTTTTCCTCTTTTCCCCTTTTTATTTGGCATGGAAACTGGTCCACGCCCCCGGCACGCAAAGCCGTTAGTTACCCGCGAGCGGAGAA
>NW_009936454.1:362-14584 GCF_000696875.1 Nestor notabilis
GCGTTTCTCCAGCCTTTATGAAACCATGATTTCGGCTTGCAGATAATGTTGCTGCCGTCTGTAAGGCTTGCACTTTCCAGTGTTGCTCACGCAGATCAGTGTTAACTAAAATGTAGTGAAATAATATTAAATATAGTTTAATAAAAATTAAGTTAAAAACTAAAGTCACTTTCAGCTGCCACTTCCAGGCAAGCATCAGATGCACAAAGGCAAAATGCAGTTCTGCAAGTTGTGGATGCTTGGACTTGGCTCCCATTTTCTTGGTATGCTTCAGTGGTTATTTAAATTAGAAAAATGTTATGAAGCCCACTGGACATAACATGCCATAGGACTCAGCAATGGTCCAGCATTGCTAATCTAACACTAACCAAAAATATACTTCATTTTTTAAGTATTTGAACCTTTTAAAAAATCTGTACTGACAGATAACAGAATTTAAGGCACTGCAGTATATAAACATCAGGCTTCCCATTTTGGTTTGTTGTTCCACACAGACTGCTTCATGAGCCTTGGGGCACTTAAAGTGTTTTAGTTTGAATCAGGGATGCACTTTTGAAGTAAATGCCATCATCATCTCTACTTACAGTGCTTTGATTCACAGTGTGCAGTGGTGTTGGCGTGCATGAACTAGATCCCTTTTGGATGAAGCTAAATTGGCAGAGGTACTCCAGGAGTGCACCTAATGCACTCCAGCCACAAATGACTGCTCAGTGGAACTCAAACTGAACTAGTCAAACATAGGAATCCCTGAAACATGTATAGCTTGAAAATCAGGCCCTCAGCACCCACTGTTCCACTCTACAGGTCTTCTCTCAGGCCTTGGTGCTTGCCAGTATAGTCGAACACTTGGAGCTTTGTAGTTAAGAAGGAAGGTCCCAGGGGATTTCTAATGTAATGTCTGAAAGACCTGATTCATGGTTCACGGCAGGCAGTCAAGCTGATCTTCTGAAACTTTGATGCTTAAAAGTCTGCCAGAACTCCCAGTTTGTATATGGATCTTCTCATACTCTTATGCTAGGAGTACAACACATCATCATCCATAGCTATAAGGATAACTTGAACTAAAGTTCAAATGTGTCACTGTTGTCTAAAAGGTAGAGAATGCGCTACCAGTGCTGCTTCTTGAGATACTGTCAATGGCTTTTGTGGTCCTTAATTATCCCCCAATGCCTGTAACTGAGTCCAGGACAGAAGGCAGTGGTGCTACACATTAAAAATTAAGATAAATGACTGGGTAATGCTTTAATGCTTAAAAATAACTACATGAATTTCCGGTAACATATGCTAGCAATTAAAACAATATTTTTCTATCAGTGTATCTTGTCATTTTAATATGAGGCCAGATTGCAAGTGGTGTAGTACATGTCGAATTTTTATGAGAAGGCTTAGACAGAACCACTGCTGTGGCAAAATCTGAGCAGAGAACTGTGGGGTTTTGTTATAACCTACACAAAATCCATTTCCTTTTCCTACAGTGCTTCTCAAAAGTAACCAGTTTCATGCACTAACATGATGTAGTTACTCTTTCTACTGAAATCTGCCACCTTTTGGATGTTTCTCATAATACAGTATATGATAGAGAAGATAGAACACTTTATATCAACTTTAATCTTGAGCTTTGCTTCAGTAAGGATAGCAGTCCATAATTTTATAGGTCTGAAATCAAACATCATAGCTCACTTGTCTTCTGGGGTTATTCAGTATTCATCATATATTTTTCTCCCTCATCCTGTGGTTGTAACAGAAATGTTAGAGTACAACAGATTTTTGTTTATTGTGTCCAAATGTTTAAGGCTAATTTCACTTAACTAAAGAGATGGAATTTTCTAACGTGAAACCTTGCAAATCAGGCGTGGATGCTGAGGCCAAGCCCTTTTTTCCTGACATGCACATCATGGTCTGTAATAGAGGTTTTGTTCTGAGAAGCTAGACTAGACTCCGAGTCGCTAGAATAAAATGTAGGAAAAAATACAGTATACCAGGTAAAACAAGCATATGTGGCTGAATACAAATAAGCAGCAGGTCTCATTCGTAACAAGATACCATTTTTAGAGATCTTTCCCATAAAAAGGAGGGGAAATGCCCAAGTTTGGGCCATTTTAGTATTTTTTTCCAGGGACTCCTGAGGGGCTTGTGGAGTGATCCAGGCCAGAGACAAACACTTGAAGGCAGCCAGATTGTCTTGGCTTCCTTTTTTGGTCCCACATACTGGTTGGCTCGGTGTCAGGCGGGCCCTCCAGTGCAAATCGGAGCAGTCTGATATGTTCTGCTGGAAACGGCGTGAAGTGCCAAGTCCTACACATGTCTTCTCTAGGAGCGCCTGTGAGTCACTTTATCAGCTGGGCCTACAGACAGCTACTGGTTTGATGGCTAACCAATGTAATACAGGCTCGGTAGGGAAGAGCAGCTTACCCACTGCGTCCCAATCAAGCCACTGACGCTAAAAGCCAACTAGGAATAAATTGATGTAAACAACAGTGGAAGTGGATGGCAAGAGGATACTGAGTAGGAAGTAGTATCCATCCAGTTTAGACAGGTATACATGTAATACATGGGGCAAGATACTGTCACAGCATTTTAAAAGAGCCTTTAAACAGGCAAAAATCAGCAGGAGTTTTGCCTAGCTGAAAAGTGCAGAAATTGGCACATGGATAGGAGCAGATTATTCATTTATTCTTTCTTGCAGTGACATTTCATTACATACAGAAGAAACAAAAACCATGGAGAAGTGAATAGATACTGTTTCTATCCCAGGGTCTTGAGAGGAAACAATGCAACAAAAGGGGAGTAATGCTAGTTTTATTGTTATTCTCTACAAACTGGCTGTTGTTTTCCGAGGAACCAAGCTCTCAGTTGAGCAAGCTGCAATTTAAAAAGAATTTTATCATGTATTTCCTATACAGCATTGCATATTTAGTGTATGCAATAAAGGCTGACAGTCACAATACTCAGGTGGTAGAGTTTGCTGTAACAACACTGACATCCTTTTACAAAGCTTTTCTTAAAATGTGTATTTTAAAATGTGTAATTTGCAAGTATTGCTCTTGGATGGTATCATTTCATTTTTGAAGATTGGGCTTACGATCCAATAGTTAGGGCTTTATTCACCCCTCTGCAGTCATTTCCATGCAAGGGCTACAAACCCATTTTTCCTCCTCCATTTGGTGGGTGCTTCCACCATCCTTCACCAAAATAGAAAGTGGCTCACTCCACAAGATTTGGCTGGTACAGGAATTTGTGGGGATTCAACAGTGATGAGGCTTTTCTGTGCATCCCCACCATAGAACTGCTAGGTGGTCTGCCCAGCACTTCTAAGCCAAACAGAGCCCTTCTGGGAGGGGGTGGGAAGTAATGCTTGGTCTGTAAGAAATAGTTTTAACTGTCTTATTTAACAAGACTTGCTTAGGCTAAGAAAAGTACCAGTGATCTAGAGCTTACCTACTCTCTGCCTCTTAGTTTAAAAATAGGTTTTCTGTGCTGCTTAGCCACCTGCTGTATTCTCCTCTTATGCATTACCACTGCCCTTTCTTCTGCCTTCTTAAACATATGTGGGTAGAGATTGCAAGATATACATTCTGCTTTTACGGAGCCAGGACTCAACCTAATTATAACCTGCAAGATCAGAATGTGACTGTTTTGACTTGCAGAAGCCAAGATGAATAATTGAGATGTTGACATTTAATTTGTTTAGATATTCTAAATTCAGTCCACTTTTTAGTGTAATTTATTGTGTTTATGACAGTGCTGATACCTTATGAAAATGACCTATGTATGCAAGCCATCATTTGCACTATTTTCTGATAGAAGTAAATTGACTTTTAGCAAAGTAAAACCACTTCTGTTATTATTTTATGATTCTGAAGTCAGTGTGTTTCTCTAGCTTCTCCATTATAAGAAAATAGTACACAGAATCAAGTTAAATAATACTTCTTTCAAGACGACAGTAATTTAGACAATCTGACATTTCAAAGAACTATACATCTTTATCTTGATAATAATAACGAACTGATGGATTTAATTCATCCTAATATCTCTTCCTGTGTGTGATAGGCACCTTCAGCGTGCATGTAGGTAGCTTTGCCCATGTAGTATTTGAGCATAATTCATTGTTTTATGTCAGCACGTGGTTGGAACAAGGCAGGAGGAGTGACGACATGATTGCAGGGTGGCTTCGTGTTGCAATAGTTGGTGCCTTAAGCTCAGTGGGCAATTCCTATATGTCTAGACCCACCAACGCTGCAGCCCTCAGCTCACCTTGGAATAATTGTACTGACATACATCATTACAGGCCCACAGATCACATTGACTTCCACACCTTTTTTCCCCCATGGAACTCTGGTGTCCCTAGCAATGATGTCAGAATGAAAACACATTAGATAGGGTAGCTCACATATTTTTCCAGTGACTGTTTTCTTAGGATTGGTTTTGTTTTCAAAGCATTGTGACTTTCCATAAACAGTGTCTCAAAGCATGCCCCTCTCATTGTATTTAAATACTCTTGTTTTCATTCTCTGTCTGACTTCCTCATACCCTCTTCTTTCTTGGTTGCATTTAAACTTTACTTAGTTACTATTGTTTTCACCTATATGAGCAGTATCCCCCATCTGGGGCTCTTTTGACCTATTTTCTAAGAGAATAGGTTTCCACAAGGAAGAAGAATCACCCTTTCTTTCGAGAAGCATTTGAAATTCTTAACTGTCTTGCTAAGTCCAGCCTAATGAAAAGCCCATACTGCTACACTTAGTATATGTATACAGAATCCCAAAACTTTATGTATGGAACAGTAATGTATGAAACATTGCATCTAGGATGACGTTGTCCCAGTAAATATAATCTTCAATTAAGTCAAAGATATAACTTCGTTTTGATGTATTTTTAACAAAGGAAAAGATGTGTATATTTTTTATAGCCCAACATACAGAAGATTATGTTCTAAAATATGCATTTAAATACAGCAGAGAGAGAGGGATAGCACAACATTATCAACACAGTTGAGGTGTTACAATTTCTACCTATTGTAAATGTATTATCATCGCTATTGTACTTAAAGAGTCCTACTCTTGGACAGAATTCTTATTTAGCTGGACCAGGTATCATACAAACAAAAGAAAAAGGTGATCCTTGCCCCAGAAACCCTATAATTCAAGAGGCGACAGGTGAGAGAGTATTGGGAAAGGATAAGTTAGTTCACACAGCATGATAGATGGTTGGCTAGACTTACCCAAATCTGTAGCATCATGGCAGAGGTGAATTTCAAATAGAGCTTTTTAAGGAAAATACTTAAGTGGCTTTATTGATGTTTATGAGAAACCCTGCAAGAGCACATGGGAGCCATATGGAAGATAACATGGATATGCATACCTTGAATTTTAACAAGCAGACAATAACCATCATCCTGGATAGGTGGATGTAAGAGCTTGAGAGACGATATGATGGGGCTAGATTGCAAATAGAATTGAAAATGAAGACAGCATACACTGATGCTGTAAAGATGGAGAGAACAAAGAAAGGATTGTAAAAGAGGAAGATTTAGAACTTACCATCTCTCTGAATGATGATAAATTATTAAGGTAATGCATGGCAGGGGTAAGGAATCAGATGTTGAGGCAATCATTATGTGTGGCATAATGAAAATTTGCATGAGTTTTTAGTATGCACATGAATGCAGAAAGCCTTCTACTAGAAATGTTAGAAATCCTTGTTAGGATTATGGCATCATCTGGCTATGAGAAAAAAGATAGAAGTGGAAAGTGCAGATAAGTGGCAGGCTAGATATTATCTGTCACGGTGACTACAAAGGAGATGCAACTGAAAGTGTTGTTTTAAACATACTGTTCTTGGGGTTATGTCTCTGAAGAACAAATCTGAGCCAGACTTCTTGAGACTTTCCTGTAAATAAAAACAGAAAATCTGGAGCAAGGAGATGAATAGTCAAAATAATACCTAAACCATCATAGGGTTAGATCATCATAAATGCTGGAGGTGGGTCTTGAAAGAACTCCAAATGGCATTAAGTGGTAATGGGCAGATGCACAGAGTTAAAACAAAACCCAAGAGTCACGGAAACTTAAGGAGGACAAGGTTTCAATGATGGGTTATTATTTTTCAACTTTGGTTCAGTTCAAGACCAATGAGAGACATAGGTAAGGGCAGATTATGTTGTGCCTAAGGGGAGAAGGCTTGTTTACAGAGGGTTTGGGATGGAGAAGAAGTATGTTCAATGAGCTTGGAGATGGGAAAGAGGAACAGAGCAATCTGTAGCTGGCGAGAAAAGGGGATCAGAAAAAGAATGTTTCTGGTGGGAGCGCGAGAACTGAAGGAGGAGTGAACAACAGTTTGCTCAGGATGGAAGAACTGAGGCAAACGGAGGAGTTGGAAAAGGTAATTTCTTCATATGTGACATGGAAGAAGGAAAGGAGTTACAGAAAGAGAAGTGATGGAAAGCAGATGTCTTCATGCAGAAGACATTAGTGAAATCCCAATGTGGAGAGTGAAGGACATGCAGGAGTAGGGTAAGAGGGAGGATGATTCAGGGTAGCAAAAATCCTACTTGAGACAACAGATGTTCTCCAACTGGAGAATGGAGAATTACTTAACTAGGAAGCTGGAAGAGCTGAAGATGGATAAATCAAACTTGCAGTGGGGAAAGATAGCTCCTGAGTAAAAAAGGTGAGGAGTGAAGCAGGTGGAAAATGAACTGCAAGCCTTGAGATAGGAGGAGAAAGGAAAAAAGAAATGTGGGAAAAGAGAGAGGAGAGAAATACTCCACCTTGAAATGTGGAAAGATTGAGCGGCAAAGTATGAGGGAGAAGACCTTAAGTACGAAGCTGGAAGATATATGATCATTGTTTAAAAGGGAGGAACACAGCATCAGAGATCTGAGAATACAGCTGATGAAAATCAGTGCAAGACAGTAAGCTTTGGTACAGGGTGAGCTGAAGAAGGAACACCAACTGAACACAGAAGGGAGATGTGGGACTCTTCAGCAAAGGGATTGGATGGATCAGCAAAGACATACATGGAATATGGTGAAAATACAAGAATGAGCTGAAATCTAAGAACAAAGCTGAAGAGAACTGCAGCATGGAGAGCAGACAGCAAGAAAATGATAGCGGAAAGTGGAGAAGGGTCATATTTAATGCTGCTAAAAATGGAGAAATAGTGTAAGGGATGTAGCGAGGGAGGAGAATAAGCAGGGAGAGGGCAGAAGCCCAGTGCGACTGCCATAAATGAGGCTGTAGGTAGAGTGTGTGGAAGAGAGAAACCTCTGAAAGAGACGGAAGAGAAACAAAAGGATCCAGGACTTGGTGAGGCTGAAGGCAGTGACATATGAAGAAGTCATGGGTGACAGGGTTTTTTTTACAGAGACAAAGAAAGTGGGAGGAAAGAAGGTGTGGGTGTGAAATTTGAAGCTATGAAACAAGACAGGTAGAAAGAGCAAGAAAGGAAGATGTAGTATAAGGCAAGACATAATTTTCAACTTGGATGGTAAAAATAATGGTCCTAAATTCTGTTTAGTCATCTCAGCAGAAAGTGGCTTTAAAGCATAGTCCCTCAAAACATTTTTCTTTCCAGAGCTCATTGCAAATAGTTGCTCACATGTGTGGGCTTTCCTCTGGGGAGGACAGAGGGAAATGAACTACTGATTCCTACTCTCTCCTGTTCAGTGTGTTCATTAAGCTGGTGGGAAGGCTGATAGAAACCATATTTTATAAAGTAGCAGGGATTGATTTAGCTGAGAGAAGGCATAGATGTTAACAGCGTCATTCCTAAACAAATTTAGATCTTTCTGTTTCATCACAGTTGGCAGGACTGGTTGGATGATATCCATACTAATGCTTAATATGGTCTTCAGCTTGAATGCAACCTAAATGGCTGAGACCAGGTTTATTTCAGCAGTCTGCACTGGAGGGCTCTGCTGCTTGATAATAGTGTTGGCTTCTATGTTAGGGACTTTCCTGTTTCTCCAGCTGCTTCTGCAAATTAGCAACAGCCACAAAAACTTCTTTCAGTGTGAGCTTTGCTTGGAAGTGGATTTTTTTTTCCCTGGCCATGGGCCTTGCTGCTTCTCCGTGCTTCTATCACCTGGAGTTTGGGTTTCTGCAGAAAGCGCCGATAAAACCATGCCCAGATATCAAAAGGGAGCTTCCCCACATGAGCACAGAATGCCCACTGGCTGAGTGAGATCCTTCTAACGTTCACAGCAGGCAGCCTTGGCTCCTGTGAAATTCAAAGTGTGTGTTTTCACACGCACTGCAAAGCTCTGGGATGGGATATGTCTCACTCAAATACTCCTTCTAATAACTCAGCAAGTGGGGTTCTTCAGGTGAGGGAGTTCTGCTCTCTCCTGCACTGGGGAAAGGTCTGCTGATCCCCTATCCTGTGTGTTCACCAAGGTGCTCTTGACCAGCATTAATATTTCAGTCATTATATCTACAAAAGAGCCCAAAGCTACAAAGCTTGTTTCCAAGATAAGCTTTCTCCTTCCTGTTTTTGGAAAGGGATTTCATTGTTAGGCTTGGGGAGCCATGGCAGACTGCGGTTCTGGTTTGTTTTCTAGGAATGACTAAGAGAGGAGGAGTTTGTATGATCTGACTAAATTCTGATGAGTTTGTTAGCAACCACATTTCTTTAACTGTGCATGAGGTTGCTGAAAGTATGGTTTTAATCTTGTAAAACCCTCCTCAGTTTCTGATGTTGCTTCTCACACACATTCTGTTATTTTCCTTTTTTAGCTTCAGTTCTTCCATGTTTGACATTACAGGCATTTTCAGGAGTATTTTAAAATGGATTTTTTCAACTTAGTAAACATATTACTTTCAAATATTTTCATTGTTAGCTAACATCTGAAGATTTCATGTTTTAAGTAAAACCCCTTGACCCCAGTTAAAAACATTTTATTTTACTGTATGATCAGCCAAGCCATTGTAAAAGTGGAATACATTAAATCAGAAAAATGAAAAACTAATCTGGTAGACATTTTGCTTTCAAGTTATAGAAGAAATACAGAGAGCACAGTTCAAATCTTGACCAGAATAACGCATATTTGGGATTAAGGACTTGACTGGAGGCTGCCTCAGAAAGAAGGTTGTGATTTGAGTCTTCAGAACCAAAATGAACAAAGCGCCTGAAAGCTGGCTTTGGTTCAGAATGATTGTTGTCCCAGATTAGCTTCCCTGTTGTGATTTCAGCTGCATCCAACCATGACAGTGAATAGTTTCTTCTGTATGGTCCCAACCAAGAAACAAAAGCATAAGGAAAAAAAATTTGGATGTGACGACTGATACTCAGAGCTGCTGAAAATCCAAAAGCACAAGGCATCAGTTCTTCATTGTGGACCACTCCCTGGTGAAAACAGTATTATCCTTTTCCCCAAAACTGGGTTGGAAACAGTAATCCTGTACTACAGTGACATCTACTGAAGGAAAGAGAAAAAAGCCTTAGGAAAGCAATGTTGGCCTCTCTTAAAGATAACACAGTCATCAAAGCTTGAATGTATTTTTAAATTCCGAGGGGCTTAAATTTTTTCCCTTTGAATATTTCAGAGCTATTATTATCTGTTACTCTGCACCCATCATCACAGTGTTTCCAGATTTTAAACAAACACATACTTAACTAGTAATTTGTTTTGTATGCAAATGTTGAATTCCTGAGAGACCGAGTTTTAGTTTTAGTTCGTTCTCCATTTGAAAATGGAAGTGAAGGAATGTTTTTTCTTGCTGAAGGAGGAGAGAGGTTATAATTCAGAGGGTTGACAAGTATACAAGGTGTTCAGACAGAGCTGGCTGCTGCCTGTGTGCCTCAGTGGGTGGGAAAAACTGGAAAGGACAAGGGGAATTGTCAGTTCTGCTGTTAAGCTGAACTGCTTATATCTGTATTCACTTACGTAGAGCGTATTTGATGATGGGTTTCTTTATACCCTCCTCTTGCCAGCAAGCACTGTTTTATATTGGAAATGAAAATAACCCCCTGTTTTTATTGATTAATGACTTGTGCTATCTACACAACTGTTTGTAGGGAAGATCTGCCTTGCTTGCTCATGAAGGCTTGTGGTCTGTAGCCACCCGGCCTGGATACTTCCATCTCTTTCTTCCAGGGGACTGCTGGCAGCAGTGGTTGCAGGTGTCTGGGTCAGGAGGAAAGCGGGATTCATGCCTGCACCTCCACCCTTCTGAAGCAGATAGCATCCTGTCCTTTTAAATTCAAGAACCTCCTTGAAGGGAAACCTCCAAGCAGAAGAAATCCCATTAGTATATGAATGTGCCAAACTATTAATGAGCTAGAAAAAAAAGCATAATGTAGCTGCAAAAAGTTGCTTGATCGAGATTACTGTTGTTCGAAAAAGACCTGAAAATACTGATGGGAAGGTTTTATGGTTCTGCTCTGTTCTACATTTTTTTCAGGTCTCCCAGCATGCAACACTTATAGCCTATAATTAAAACAGCTTGCTGCTATTTGCATTTTCATGAAAGGAGTCTCTTCTAACATACCACTCTTAAATCTCCTATTTGATATGGAGTGAAATTTAATTTCAAGGTTTTCCTCTTCGCAGATCATTTAACTCTTAATGGCTTTTTAGCCTAAATCTATCTTTGCTTCTGTCTGTGTGTCTCCCTCCCCTTCTCTGCCTCTCTTCCTCATTATTTGTTCACCTTTAAGCCATTCCAAAGCTATTGGAAAGACAGATTGCAAAGACAGAAGCCTGAATTTTGCTATTATGCTCAACAACTCTGGCATGAGTTCCTACGCATTCCTGTTAAAAATATATCTGGAGCTGAAAACCTGGTGAGGGAAAAATGGGCTTCAGGCTGCTTATTAGTTAAATAGTTCTGTAGGGCACTATCTGCACATGGGAGTCATATTTATGGATTTAGATGAACAGTAGAAGAACAGTGTGCTTGGCACAATATTCTTGGAAGTGCTGAATTTAAGGACTTACATAAAATTAGAATACCGTGCTTATGCTAAATGCTAGGTACTTTGTGCAATGCAACTGAGCAAGGCATCTCTTAGATAAGTAATAGCTAGCAGCAAAGGATGTCTAGCAAGTGGAATTTTCTGTTGGTTCTCTCATTACCTTCCCCATCTTTCCTTTTCCTGACAGAAACAGATGGAAATTTATTTTCTCACAATTACTATGAACTGAGACTAACAGCTCCAAAATTGGCAGTGAAGAGGTGGAAAGGTGTGGAAAGAAATAAAAACATGCAAACCCTATGTAACAATCTGAACAGCTAAATGTGGAAATAAACCTTGTCATATGAATTAACCATGACTGGCCACTGGGTTACACCCGGTATGGAATGATCAGCTCTTCAAGTAATGTGTGTATGTTGAATAACAACACAGTTCTGTTGTCTTTCTACTGATGACTAGACCTTCCAAACTATTATGAAAAAGAGGAGTGCTGCCATGTTATTTACCTAGTGTTGAGGCCTGCAAAGGTTGGTGGTTTTTTCAGCTTTGAAACTGTTGTATAAGCATGGTCTATACAGAACTCATTGTCTTAGATGGTTCTTAGAAGATTTCCTTTAGGTTCCTCTTTGCCCTATTTTCCTCCTTTCCCAAACTCTGTATTTTCTTTTCGTGACCATTATATTATCTTCTAAATTGTATTATTTAATCAGAGAGGGTGGCACAATGGCAGTAAACTCAGTTTAAAATCTACTCCATCGAGCATATGGGCATCTTCTGAGAAAGCAGCCACTTGACTTTCTCATAAGCTAGTTCTGGAGGTAGTCTGGATATGCCCCAGGTACTGGTCATGATATGATTGTTTGACACACACCCCACGCAGTCACACAAGGACTTTCTGTGCTATGGCTATCCTTAATTTTGAGAAACTAGACTTTCTAAATTGAACAGGTTAAATATCTTACTCCCTAAGCAGGCTATATGGAAAGACGAGGAAATGAATACTCAGAGAAGCAGAAGCTGCTGAAATGCCATTTTATAAACCTTGGCTGAGGTGTGCGGGGGGAAGGCATACAGGGCAAAGGCCTGATCCAGCACTCCTGAGGAGGACCCCAGTGCAGATTTCTGTACATGTGGGACCTGATCCTGTGCTGGGGAATGCACACCACCTGAGCTGTAGCAAGGGTTCCCTTCAGCGTGAACAAAGGGAGGATATCCTCTTGGGCAAAGAGCAGTAAAGAAAGAGATTTTGTGCAAGGAAGAGAAAACAGAAAATTACACAAACAAGCATCACAGGAAGAGTCTACATCTCAATGAACAGCATATAGAGATCAAACAGCAGAAAGGACAGACTGAGGAAATATAAAGCATGGACTAATTTGCCTGGTTATTATGAGAAGCCAAAAGTCACAACAGACATCTTAATTTTCCTGGGTTTAATTTTATCTCTGATGAAGATGTTTTGGATATTCTGGATTTCCTGATTCCAGCCCTGGCCTGTTACCGCTGTGCCAGTTAGACAAGGCATGACAGGAGTGCCAAGGCTGGCCTGGTCTAGCTACTGTCATGCCTTGCGCAAGGAAGGAGGAGTGCCACCTTTTATGAAAAAACTGTGATGGCATGATAGGAGAGAGCAGAACCCCTTCATGTGAAGAACCCCACTTGCTGGGTTATTAAAAGGAGCGAGCGGTGTATTTGAGTGAGGCATATCCTGTCCCAAAAATTCCACTCACCAGCCATCTTTCCCTCTCCACATGCTCATTTCCTACAGACCAGGGAGGGCTCCTTTGCTACTGAGGCATCTGACTTCAGCTACAGTTGGGCTATATTTCAAGTAAGTTTTGGTTTTGCTACAAAAGATTGTGCTGGTCCTGAGTACTGGCTGCGTGTTGCTCTAAGATCAGTAAATTCATTTGGGTATGATGGACTTTGCAAATGATACTGACACTTCTGATCATGACCTGTTATTTCAAGAGTTCTCTGTATTCTTGGTAGTGTTTGTACTGATCATAACTGTCTCTAGAACTGATTACCAATGTCAAGTGATCAGAGTTGCTGCCTCTGGTCTGACATATCTGCATCCATTCCTCGCTGCACCCCCACATCCATGATTCAGGCTATCTGACACTTAGCTTAGCCTGCAATGTAAAGACATAGACCCAGAGGCTGTCAGTGACTCCTCATCATGGAGGAAGCTGAAATACTGAGGTTGCTGATGGTTACACACATTAAGCTTAAGCAGAACTTCCAGGAAGATGACTGTGAAGCATGGGATAAGAGATGTGGAGAACACTAAAATTATTCAGCTACATATTTTCTGTCAAGTGGACAGTTCTGGGAGGAATGCCAAACTGATGCTGGTAGATGAATGTTTGAGCCATCTTGTCCTTGACTGCAGGAAAACAGAAGTGTTGTTGAATCAGGATGGTTTTTATAAGGCTACCCTCTCTTTGCTTTGCTTTTCTTCATATGCAGTTGTGAAAAAAAAGATCTTAAGAGTCACTTTCGATGGTGCCCTTCTCACGGAAAATTATGTGATGGATGAAGCTGTTACCTCTGCAGTTTGCACAGATTGCACCTTATTTATTTGCTCTTATTTTTTGTTGCCCATAACAGTATCATATGCATCTTCCTGGGTTTTCTGGGTTTCCATTGTTTTGCTGATTCACTGCATACAGCACTTCAAAAATGCTTACTAAGCTTGCAAACAAAATCAGCCTGATTCACACTCCTTATATTGCACAATCATTTCATGGAAGATCCAGCTTCAGTCTGCCTCAGTGTGTACAGCTGTGGAAGTTTTCACCCAAGTCATACCTGAAACCTCCTTCTTAAGCATTTGCTCAACAGGATTTTGCACTACATGTTGTCTTGCATTTTGGATGTTTCACCTGGCCTAAAGGCAGTGGCTATTGAAATATCTGCCATGGTGACTCCTTTATACAGAACTGGCCTCTGAAATATGGCTTGTTTGAGTCTCCCAACTATTTTTCTTTACCTAAAAAAATAAAAATTGCTGGCACGGTTGCTTTATGATTGTTTAAATTAAAATCTTTGCTCCCGGTAATTTTAATGAGGTTAGAATTTTTCTAGATAACAATGTATCTTTGCTAAGAACTTTTCAGCACCTTAAATCTCTACTGTTATTTCTTGTCATCATTTTATTACAGTTTTATTACAGTTTTAAAGCTTTATTTTCTGTTCAGCACAGTAAATGGGTAGAAATCTTCATTTTATGTCTGCAATTTTCCCCCCACATTTTAACAGGACAATTTCTTTCTATTTTATAGAATCATAGAATGGTTTGG
>NW_009936455.1:0-6262 GCF_000696875.1 Nestor notabilis
TATTTTTTTTTTTTTTTAATTTTTTTTTAAAGGCTCCACTTAAAGTGAAGGAAAGTGAGGAAGACCTGCTACTGTTGCCCACCCGTTTCCAGGCCAGGGTATAGCAATACCTGCTGTGATAACTTGCTGGATTGAACCATGTGCATAGAAGCAAGAGAACTTCGTCTGTACCCAGCTCTTCCATTCCTGGCCTGTGGTTTAGACTGGTTCATGCCCACAGTACCTACCTAGGGTCAAAGAGGTTTTATGGTCTCTTGCAGTAAGACCACATTTTGCCCTATGAGGAATCCCCACACATCATGTTCCTTTGTGAGCACTGTGAGTCTGTTGCAGAGCAGCACTGGACATCCTTTCTGTAAGGCATTTTGCCCATGTACACATGTCCCTGAGAAGGACAAAGTGCTAGTACTAGCTACAGACTGACAAACCTGGAAGCTTGCATACCTGTACGTAACCATGTCCAGCCTATGAACTGACCCAGTACCATGTGCTAGATGTTAAATGCGTTCTTCCATTGTACAGAGGGGTCAGCTGCTGTGGAAAGTATATATTTCTTTGTATTTGCTCCAGATATCATTACATGTTTGTGCTGAGGTCCATAACTGCCCTGGAGGGCCTGTTGCAAGCAGTGGAAATGTGTGGTTACAGTCGTTGTATGGAATTGGGTCAACCTCCTGGAGGACAGAGAAATGTAGCCTCAAGCTTGGTGTATCAAGGGCAGTCTAGCCTGCCTTAAGAGTCACCACTCAGTGAAATCACTCCCTTAGATTGCAGTTGAGCATCTGCTTCTACTTGACCAGCCTTGAGAGCTACCAACTCACAGGAGGACTCTTTTCAGGCTGGTACCCACCACTTCTTAGACTGCTGAGAAAGCTAAAGGTTGGGCTACACTCAACTTGAGCGATGCGATGACTCCACGTGCTGGGGCCCATCTTTGGAGGCAGCTTGTTTGGTGAGCAGTGCTGCAGACTCAACATGCGCAGCTGGCTTAGGTTCATAGCTAAATTAGTCCATTTGTATTGGCATGGGATGACAGGGCTCCTTAATGCCTCATGGATAGAAAAATTACCCTCCCACATGTCTGCAGCTGAAACTTCTGCATGAAACCCGGCTGAGTGCGGCTTCCCAGCCTGCAGCAGCTATGATATACCCCCTAAATAAACTGATCAGCTGGAGAGGAGCTGGCGGAGAGGCAGGAAAAGGCACTTATAGAGTCATCCAGGTGATGATTGTGTCTGGACAGGAGGATGTCTATCACAAATCAGCAAATGAGCAGAGAGCTGTCCCCAGCCAGTGTGAGGAAATAAAATGTAGACACCCAGCAGATTTCCATTTTCAGGTTAGAGGGTGCATTTTTATGATTTTTAGTGCTTGGGCTGGTATAAAGGAGAGAGAGAGAGACTTCAGTGAAACTATGTATAACACAGGCAGGTAGCTGTAGTTATCAGTAGTACAACCTCAGTCTTCAAGTAGCTTACTTCAGAGCTCTTAAGGATGCCCAGTATCCCAGTTGCCAACTGTTACTTATCTGCATAGATCTCTGCTTCCCAAACACTGCATCAGCCTCTAAACATCTCTTCATTTTTCACTGCCTATTTGCTGTAATGGCAGAAGGCGTCTTAGGTAACTTCATGGACCATGGTTTCTCTCCAGCAGAGCCACAGCCTCCAATGCTCCTTTTTCTTTCACAAAGAAATAGGTTGCTAACATGGGCATACCTGGGAAGAGGCCAGGCAGGGTGCAGGAGATTTGGGGTTGGCTGTGCCTCCCAAATGAATAGGCACTCTACATGCTCTGTGTCTGTGGGTTACATAGCTCTGCCCCACTCATATGAGAAACTGTTGAAAGGCTGTAGCCATCAGAGGTGTGTTCTCCATGCGTGCCAGAGCAGCAATGTGAATTTGAGCAGTGAGATGACAAGAAACCTGCTAAGAGAAATAAAGGAAGGATTTCCTGCCTCGCAGACGCTAAAACTCTGTTTTGGGAAGCGAGTGGCTATGAAAGACATGAGGCCATTCAAAGAATTGGGGCTCTGTGCTACTGGGGCCTCCAAGGATTTGTCTGGTGGAAAAGAAACAGCTTGTGCTTGCTTTAACCTGCTCCCAGAAGGTCTATTTCTTCTAGCTTTCTGAACCAGAGACTGGGTGAGAGATGGATATGAGTTTTCTCTGCCAGTAACTTCCAGCACACAAAACATCCAGCAGGCTGCACGCAAAATCTTCATTTAGAATGTGTAAATGACAGCAAAAGAACCTCAGGGGACCCAGATTTTAGGAGACCAATTTACTGCCCAGGTTTTAATGACTGTGCACCACAGTGGGCCTTGTGCTCCCTTGCTGCTGCGTGCTCTCAAGAAGGGGAATCAAAGAATGGACAGACAGACAGGAAGGGGCTCGGCAGAGCTTGCATGTCACCCTGAAGGATAAAATATTTTATGTCATGCTTGGAAAAATTGGGAGAGGTGGACCTCCCTTGTTCCCGAAGAACAGAAAGAGGCTTTGTCCTACAGCACGTATTGGGGAGATTGCTCCCTGCCAAGGGGAGTTTCTGACTGGTGCCCCATGCCTGGCAGGACATGGAGGAGGTGAGAGGAAGCTCTGCTTCAGTAGAGGGCCTCAATAGATTAGTTCCTCTAGCACCCCCAGTGCCCCCTCAGGCTCGGCAGGTTATACACCCAAATCAAGACCAAAAGATTCCATCCTCACACTGCAGCTCGCCTGCCAGGGCTGTTGGTCCCTGTGTCCATTTGCTTGTTTTTTTTGCAGAGCCCTCAGATAGCAGCTTTTGTTTCCAGATGTTTCCCTCTGGTTCTCACTCTGCCTGGCTGCTTTCTGCTCACTGCTGGTGCCCTGGGGTCTGCACAGGGGATGTGGCAGCCCGTTTGTACCATCCCGTAAAAAGCCTTTCTACTGCGGGGAGTAAAGAGACGCAAGCTGGTCTGAGCCTGGCCTCTGCTTCACAGTCTCTTTCCTGCTGCTATAAATAACGTAGGCGAGAGTCACTTCAAAGGGAAGGGCTGGCGGCGGAGAGGTGCTTTGGGGACCGAGCGGGACAGGGGCGTCCTGCTGCCCGATCCCACCCCGCTGCTTTGCATAAATAAATAAATCATGCAGCTAGGGAGAGGTGGAGAGAGAGGGCGAGCAGAGGAGGTTACTTTGGGAAGCCGCACAGCTCGCTCATCCCAGCCCCGTAGTTCGGAGGGAGTGTGTCATGTTACAGGGGAGCCACAAGCAGCCAGAGGACAACGTCGCCGAAGCAGCTGAGAATTACCTCTTTCTAATGGGGACTTTCATGTGTGAGCTCCTGGCCAGTCTGCGAAGGAACTGAAACTGGCAGCTTAGAAGGAAACAAAACCCCACCAGCGAACCAAAAGACTGAAACACAGGAGGGGGGAAAAGAAAAAAAAAATCCTGATCAGATTTTTTTCCCCTCCCACTCTTTGCTGCAGTTGGATCTTTTTTTTTTTTTTTTCTTCTGTACCCCTTTTATGTGCGTGTGGCTTGTTTTTATTTTTTAAAGATCTCTCCCATCTACTTTTATCATTATTGCTGTTATTTCATTTGCTGGCACTGGGATCCCCTTGGACGCTCTTTTTCTGTGCCTTCTGGATTGTGCTTCTTGGAGTAGAAGTGAGGCTTTATTTATTCTATTTATTTATTTATTGTTTCTCAGGACAGGGAGGGAATGTTGGAGGAGAAGAGCTGGAAAGGCGTCAGCGAAGCAGCTTTTGACAGGGCGTGCGTGGCTTCCCCCAGGACCAGCGACGGGGAGAGATGCTGCCGCCTCCCTCTCCTGCTGGGCTCGGGGCTGCCCGGTATCTCCTTGCTTTCTCTGGTGCTGAGCCTCCTGCTGTACTTTCGGACCTCTGATCTGCAGTCCCGGGTGTCCCACTTGGAAGCAGACAGACCCACACAGCTCCCTGCCTGGCTCTCAGCAGACCAAATGGAGACAGCTATTTTGGGAAGAGTTGACCAACTGCTTGATGAGGTTGGTGTCCTTTCATTTTGCATGTACTATAGATTTTAGGCATGTGCATGCTTGTATAGTCGCATTATCTGGTTTTTTTTTCTCCCTTGAAAGTATATTTCTGCACAAGTGATGCTGCTGTGTTGAATTTCCCGTGCCTTCAGGTCCCTCCCACCTCTCAAACCTGCCTGGTGTTTGCTTCCCTCTGCCTCAGCTCATGCTGTGGCTGAGTCCCAGCACTTTGCAAAGGGGGAAGCCTCATTCCTGGCACTGGCAGGGAGGGAAGAGCCTCCAGCCCTCTGTATGGTGACTGGTGACATTCTGTGACAAAGGAGTTAGAGCTAGGGGTTAAAGCTGGGAATTCAGTGTGGGTTTGAGTCCCTGGAAGAGGGACAAGCAAGGCATGATAGAGCTAGTATGGCTACAGAAGGAGGTAACTGCAAACACTAATGCCATTGATGGGCTTGCTTTGCTGCAGTGCCAGCACTGACCTCTTCTGCAGTTCCTGACTCAAAAAAATGAGACACACTGGCACTTCCAGAGCATCAGCGCAGAGCATATGGCTATCCTATGCCTGCATGAGCCCCATCCAAAGTCCACTGAAGTCAGTGAGCTCTTCCTCTGAGGATGGGTGAGAGCTGCTGCTGAAGAGTTTCAGCAGATCAATAAAGAGGGTCTAAAAGCACAGGTTTTTTGTTCCTGACACCTTTTACTTTGCTGTGTCGATGCTGCTGCAGGCTGTCCAGGTTTCTCTACCATGGGCAGGATGAGTATCCTGTAGTATTCCTTGCCTCATCAGGGCTTTGAAGTGATTTTGACATGTGTCAGGGAGCAGATGGTGGCTTACATCTCTGAACTCTCTAGGCAAGTCTCCACTGACCTGTTCTCAAGCTCTAGGGGAGGCTTGGGGCTGAGATTCATAGTTGGGGCCCATTTCTACCCACCTCTGCTTTTGTCTGTTTACTCTAGCCTTGGCTTGAGACAGGCTGGAAATATTTCTTGGCTAGCCCAAGAACTGTGTTTGAAAAAATCTCACATGCTCCTATTGCCAAACAAGGTGAGGAACAGGATGATCAGAGTAGCAGCTATTGGGACCTGCCTTGGGGCAGTACTACATGGCACCCAGGGGGACCTGGAACATCCCCTAGCTCCCCAGCCCTGCCTTTTAGGAGCAGTGAAGGTCTGTGGCAAGGAGTTTAAACCTACAGCTGACAGGCTCAGCTACTGTTTGCAGGTGGTGTAGGAGCAGTCCCTGGATCAGCTGGGGTTTGCAGCCAAGATTTGTGAATCTCGAGTTCGCAAACACCATAGGAGCTGAGGGATGTGATTTCGAGTGGCCTCTTTGGATGACGAATAAGGGGGAGACAGGGCCCATGGGGCAGTAACCCACAGAGAAGAGGTTTTTGGGGAGGCAGAAGTGTTGCACGTGTCTGGACTTGTGCCCTCCACAGGATTCCTTCCCTGCCACTGGACAGGGAATAACATGCAGTGGTCCCCTTGTTGCTGCTGGCACGAGCCTCCTGGGAAGTCACAGTTTATCTCTACCAAGTGATTTGAGACGTGCCACAGGATGCCTTCTGGGACTGGTGCCTGTGGCCGGATGGCCCCCTGTGTCCTGCTGGCTCTGCTGGCTGCAGCACCTTTCCGCCTTTTTATAGCCTGGCTTAGCAAGGAAATCGGGCTGTCATGATGCCTGTATGTCCTGTTTTCTGAGCAGCCCCTCGTGAGCCCCCTGGAGGTGGCCCCTGCCCCCCTCACAGCTGGTGCAAGGAGCAGCCATGGGTCAGAAACTACTGCTTGAGGAACCAGTGCTTGCTTCTTGGTACCACCAAGGTTACCAGCTCCCCACTGAGCCACAGCTTCAAAAATTGCTTGGAGAAAGGTGCTGGAGCCTGTGAAGGAGATGCCTGGCCCAGGTCTCCTGTCCCTTTACACCTGGGAAGGTCTGCTACTTGGGAGGGAAGGAGGGCTGTGCCCCGGGGATGGGGGGAAACTCCCTGGCTCCACTGCCTGCTTCAGCTGAGCTCCTAAAGCAGCTGCCCCAGATCTCCACAGCTCAGCCAGAGCCACTGGTGTGGGCCAAGTGGCTCAACGTGCAGGGCAGGCGGCTGCTGGCACACAGATAGTGGGGTGGCATATGTGGATTTTGCTTAGGAAAGAAAATCAAATCCCCCTGGTCCTTGTTTTCATTAGGCCTAAAGTGGGGCTAAGTTGGATGGGTTTCCCAGACTGACTTGTGAGGAACAAGGATGGAGAAAACAAGGGAGGATAAAAGGGGGGAGGGAAAGGACGGGAG
>NW_009936455.1:6293-18507 GCF_000696875.1 Nestor notabilis
GACAGTGCCGAGCATGACTGGGGGAGAGGGACTGCAGCCAGGCTTGCCATAGTGGACATGAAAGTGGGATATTAATTATCCTCCCTGCTTAGACCCTCACTGTCTCTCCCTGCCACATCCTCACAGTTTCCTGGTGTTTCAGCCTTAATGGGTTTCACAGCCGCCAGCTCAGTGTCATCCATCGCAAAATAAAGTAGCAAACTTTAAAGAAACCTTGGCTTTGGAAAGAGCTGGTCTGAGCCTGGCAGGGAGGTGGGAGGTGAGGGAAGCTCACAGGCACAGGAGTACATTTCTAGTTCTGGTGGCTGTGAAGATCAGCTGGAGGGATCTGAGGAAGCAAAATCTGCAAAGGTTGATAGAGGAACTTTATGGTTACGTTCAGAACCCATACTGCTCTGTGCTCTGGGCTGGAGCATGTGATGCCCTCCAGGCTGTGCCACATTTTCTGCCCAGGTGTGGCCCAAGGGTCTGCGAGCAGCCATGGGGACACCATACGGATTGCACTGAAAAGTGCAAAATGCCGAAGTCCTGTTAGGCGCCCTTCTTTCCAGACAGGCAAAAGTAAAGCAAACTGGCAAGGAGAGGAGCTGGGTTGGTTTGTTTAAAGTTTTAATTTTAAGCCAGCTGGTGGGGATGTTTTCCTGGTCTTGGAGCCTGGTTTTGGATCACCCACAGCTGGCTGGGGCCATGTTTCCAGCTCAGTTCATGATGAGCAAGGAGAGGGCGGCAGATGCTTTCCCAGAAGCAGCCTGACCAGTGCTGCTTCACCCGCTACTGTGTAAACCTCTGTCTGGTGTCAGCAAATACCAGAGGGGAATTTTCTACCAGACACAAATTGGGTTTTCCCACAGAAACATCTGTGAGGAACGAACCAGGAACAGGTAGTTCAGGGACAACTTTAGCTGCACATAGGAATTCCTCTGCATTTATGGGATGTCACAAAATCATACAAAAAGCACAAATAAACTCACTACTGGCATTTGCAGGAGAGGCAAAGCTTTCCAAAGAAGAAAACAAGGTCTTTTCCCGTGCTGGCTAACATTTCATGGTATTTCATTTGCCAAAAGCTTGTCAGGGTGGAGAGCAGGATGGATTCAGTGCACTGCTAGGAAAAAAAAAAATACAACAGAATTTGTGTGATTAAAGATATAGAAGTGTGTGTGTGTGTAACACAACAGCAGTTATCCTGTAAACCTGGGTAAGATCAGCTGCCCCTCTGCACTGTGATGAGTGTGATCAGCCTTTAAGGGGCTTGTGTTGAAGGTATTTGTCATGTCCTTAGTGATGCTGAAGGAATTCAGGGAGTGCCATGGATGGAGAGGGAGCACTGAGCCTCACTATTTTCTAACGGCTTTCCTTGCTGCTTCCTCACTGCTTTCCCAGGCCCATTTTACTAAGATTGTCCTTATTTATGCAAGCAAAGGAGGCACACCTGAAAACTCCCTTTCCCTCCTGATTTAAAGCTTCTTTTTCCTCTTGCTTCAATGTCTTAAAGCACACTGCTCAATTCTGCTTCACAGGATCAGCAAGATTGCTCTAAGCAAATCCCCTGTCTTGAATTTTAGCTTAGTGTTTTCCATCCCAAAATTATGAGATTTTTTTTTTCTTCCAATATGTCTGGTAGCTAAGCCCCATTTCCTTTCAGCTGCTTGCAATCCTTGAACCTAGATGGTGAAACTTCCAAGCTTTTTGCTTCATCTGAGAAGGCTCGCTGCTTGCTTTTGCTCTGTGCCACTTGGTCCTGTGATTCCAGGAGCTGGGCCTTTAAGAAAAAACAGCGAAATTGGAGATAAAACAATAAGAGTTAACAAAACCACCCACCCTTGAAATCCTCCTGATGGTTGTAATAGATTATCTATTTGAGACATGTTTCTTTTAGCTGTTGGAGATAGTGGTGGGAAATGATTTCACCTCCCCGGGTGACTACAAACAACTAGTCTGCTAAAGAGCTATTAATCTGTGCCCTTTGAAGAAGTGCCCTCTCTTTCACCTAATCTCAAGTGCCCATCTAAAATAGAAAGGCTTGCAAAGTTTAGGAGGCCACAGCCATGGCCCTTTAGTGTCAGGAAAGGTCTCTCTTTCACTGCTCTGTCCACTCAAGCCATCCCTGTCCTGTGATAGAATCATAGAATAGTTAGGGTTGGACAGGACCTTAAGATCATCTAGTCCCAACCCCCCTGCCATGAGCAGGGACACCACACACTAAACTATGTCGCCCAAGACTCTGTCCAGCCTGGCCTTGAACACCACCAGGGTTGGAGCATTCACAACTTCCTTGGGCAACCTATT
This sequence comes from Nestor notabilis, assembly GCF_000696875.1. Taxonomy (NCBI): domain Eukaryota; kingdom Metazoa; phylum Chordata; class Aves; order Psittaciformes; family Psittacidae; genus Nestor; species Nestor notabilis. Next base: position 8,583 of record NW_009936455.1, read on the forward strand.
CCAGTGCCTCACCACCCTCACTGTGAACAACTTCTTCCTTATGTCTAACCTAAAGTTCCCCTGTTTAAGTTTGAAGCCATTACCCCTTGTCCTACCACTACAGTCCCTAATGAAGAGTCCCTCCCCAACATCCCTGTAGGCCCCCTTCAGATATCGGAAGGCTGCTATGAGGTCTCCACGCAGCCTTCTCTTTTCCAGGCTGAACAGCTCCAGCTTTCTCAGCCTGTCTTCATACAGGAGGTGCTCCAGTCCAGTGATGCTAGAAGCGAGTTAACAAAACCCATAAGAAAATCCTGTGCTGGCTTTATTGCCTTTTTCCAGCAGTGTTTCAGCCCAAGCCTTCTGGCCTTTCCCTCTTGCAGATAGAGGGTTTTCCCCCTTCTCTGTGCTCAGCGATGTGTGATGGCTCCCTAAACACGCAGAGGTGCACAGTCCTCATGTCAGAAATGGTCAGCTCTGGGCCCAGTGCTGTCAAAGGCTTTTTCCTTTTCCTTTCATATATCACTTTCATACATGCAGGGGAAAGTGCAGCTGTTAAGTCACCGGAACACATGACGGGCAAGAGCAAGAAGGCTATGCTGTCAAACCATTCCTCTCTGTAAGAAGTGTTTTCATTATTTCTGCCAGGGCAAGAGGTAGCCAGTTGCTGTTCTGATGTTTCATGCTCTAGGTGTTCCCCAGATGAAAAAGCAAACTTCAGATCCTGGAAAGGAGATAGCAAACACTGGATTCCAAGAGACCACATTCTTTTATTTTTGCTTACAGAAGTCAGCCTTCCCTTAGAGTCAAATGGTTGTGTGTTGCCTGGGAATGAAAGTTTTCTCTTGGAAAGGCCAGTTTTAGAGGAAAGCCCTTTTTCTTTGCTCTCCTGAGCAAAGCCAGCTTCTCATATTGGACCAGGTGGTATTTTGCACACTGGTAATGAGGGAAGCAGAAAAGGCCAGGAATATGTTTTGTTCCACCATCTCAACCCAAAGTTGAACTGAGGTCTCCAGAAGCCAAGGAGTTTTTCTCTTGCAGTCAATGTTTGTTTGAGAGACTGTGCAGGAAAGTGAACTCCAGTGTTCCTAAATTCCTGATGGGGTTTGCCTCCCACTGAAGGGGAGCAATCCCACGGCATCACTGCCCTTTGCACTCCCCAGGGATGTGCAGAGTCCTGGGCTCCAGGGAGGCATCATGATAGCCAGGGATGGGGAAAATGCCCAATTACTGCACAGTACTAGTGCTTTGGGCTGTGCTTCTAGCCCTGCTCAGCAGTACCTGCACCTTCCTCCTGAGGGGCTCCCATCCTTGAGAAGGCTATTTCAGTCGTCCCAGATGTTTCCACTACCCTGAGCCTGCAGATGAAGTTGTGGGGAAATGCTATTGCTCCTGTTCCTCTCCCGGTTGTGCTCAAGTCCTGCTGGGTCATCACTTCCTTAGTAAGTCCAGTTATGCTGCTCCTCTCCTTAAGGGCCAGCACAGCAACCCAACCAAGGCTTCTTGCAGCAGCATGCCATAACCCTTGTAATTTCCTCTGGGCCCCTGGGGTGCCTCTGCACTTGGTGGGGCAGGGATCTGTTGCATGTTTCCTTGCAGATTTCTGTCTTATAAAGGGCCCTGCTGCAGCCAACGGTGTTCAGACCTTCACTAGTTAGGAAATGAACCATCACCCCTCCTCTCTGCTGAGCCTGATTCCCAAACATGGGAACCCCACCCAAATGTGGCAGTCTTGTGTTCAGACATTTTGGTTGGCACATGTGTAGATGAAAATGGGAATGCATATGTCTACATACCAGTGCAAGTGCCCAAATAAAGGCTCTGCTGTCCTATTTGTGCCCATGTTTGACCATTAGCACAAAATATTTGAAGCTGGGCAGTGCTGCGGACCACAGCCATGTCATCTGGGGGTGGCAGCTAGATGGGAACATGCCCAAATGCAGAGATTCACATATCTATGCTTTTAAACTGTGAAGGTAAACAGAGATAAAATGCTTTATGGGAACTGGCAATTCTCCTTGCCTGAAACCCCCTCTTTGCCTTGATATTAAATCCACTCGCTATCAAAATATTTCAGTCTACCATGCAAAATAAAAAGCAAAGCTTTGAAAATATTCAATTTCTAGTCAGTCATAACAACCCTTACTGATTTTGACTTACAATAACGAATCCAGTCCTTTCAAAGTGAAAATATGGAACTGTTCCAGCTAGTTCTGCCTTCTCTCATCCAGGCAGAAATGTGCTGCTCTCTTTTTTGACTTACTAAAATAAATTTCCCCCAAATGGATGCCTTCTTGCTGGAAGGTGCTCGGTTACTTGTGAAAATCAAGTCATTTCTATATGATCCTGAGCATGGGCTTCTGTTGAGCCTAACTTAAGGCTGTCTCATTGACAATGTTGGCCCTGGTTGTGAAGTAGGTCAGACAGTAAGAGGGTGCAACTGGGATGAAGAGTTGGGCTTGAGGGTTAGAAGGGAAGAAGGAGTGACTCTTTAGCACAGGCACCCCAGCAGCTCAGTCTTCTCAAATCATCTCAAATCATTAACCAAGTGCAGTTCACAAACATTAATGAATAACTTATTTGGATTGATTTGCATTTTTTTCACTTAATTGCAGTTATTTTAATAAAGTCTATGAGTGTTGGTGTGGATGCTATCCCTAAAATGCATTTTGCTGAGGACGAAGGTCAATTTTAATGACATTTCCAGTGAGGGAAGATGGGGTGGATGCTTATCTCTCCTTAAAGAGATATGCAGATAGGGCCAGAAAGCAGAGGATGGACACACCAGCACCATTAGAAATCCAAACATGCTGAAAATTAACATTTTGACATGATTCCACCTTGTGGAAGTTCTTGATGGATTTTTTCCTGTTCTCCACTTGGAGAAAAGTTAAGCCTTACAGCCTCTGAAGGTTTCAGGAAATGTTGCTGTTGTTTTCAAGCCACCTTCAGCCACAATTTTTTGGTGGGACCCTTCCATCTGTTCAGGTGTCTCCGTGAGTGTAAGGAGTCTGCTTCAGAGGGGAAGAGTACCTGCCTCAGAGCTCCATTTTTCATCTGCTGCGTGGGTCTTCTGAGAAACGTGGCTTTCGCATGAGGACACAGTCACCTCTTTATTCCCACTGCTGGTTCTTGATTTTGTAATGCCTGTCAGGAGCACCACATTTGGAGGCCATTATGAAACTCCCTCAGCCTGCTTCCAATCAAACCCCACATTTCTTGTTCAAGGCTATGAACTTTAAAGCCTTTCTACTTTCCCAAACTGTTCTGCTCTGTCTCTCCCATCTCTGCAGCATCCTCTAGTCCCACTTTTCTAAGAATTTGAGGCTTTGGTTTCAATGGTATTGATGAATCCTTTCGCTCCTTTTTCTTCCTTGACAGAAATTAAAGTTCCATTTGCCAAGGCATCGAGAAGTTCGAGACACACACCAGCGATGCAACTGCCCGGCAGGTAGGGATCTGGGACGGCTTGCACTTTGGAAGGGCTTTTTTTTATCTACATCTTGTTGAAAGCTTTTTTGATGCCATGTGGTATACAAATGTAAAATTATGCATGCTTGCATAATAGTGTGCTTGAGGTATAGGAAATCAATATGGAGATGTGTGTAACAAGTTGGGTGCATATGTAAATACTATTTTCTCATATGACAGAAACAGCAGAAAAAAAATGATAAGACATCCAGGCAGATGTTTAGGTAGTCAGTAAAGAAAGAAAGATACATTTAGAAGGAAAATGTTCCCGTTAATTTCAGACATGAATTTTAAAGTGGGCAGAATGGCTTTTGGGAGGTGCATCTTTCTTGGTTGACTTGGGAAGGTTTGAGACATGTAGGCTAGACCCAGCACCAAAGCTGAACAGCTAGATTTTGGTGAGCCAAAATGCCTCTGGGATGAGAAGATTTGAATTCCTTGGTGTTGTACAACTATCTGAGGCATCTTGCAGAATAACAGCCTTCTGTTAGAAGCGGCTATTTATCAAGGGGTTGAATGAAGTGGTCACTCAAGGTCCCTCTCACATAACATACAGAAATATTATGGGATTGCTTAATTGCATTGTGTTTTTAATCATGCTAATATCAAAAGGCTTTTTGAGACATCTTCAGAAGTGGTTTCAATATAATAAGTGACAAAACATTTGTGAATGGCATTTCATTCCATTACCAGGAATCATTCAGCCTTCCTCATTGTCTTTTGATGCATTTGACTGTGTAGCAAAAACCAGAGAAGTACCAGCTACCACTTACAACCAAAGTCAAAGTTTTGGGAGTGTTTGAATGTGTATGTCTAAACTGAGTAGCTGAAGCTCACCTTGAAAAGAAAGAAGCAGAGAAAGTTATGTCTGGATGAGCACATGAAAGCAGCATTTCCATTTTCTGTGGTTTCTCCTTCAGTTCTCTTTGGTGCCCCTATGTGAGGTGTTTGACAGTGTCTGGTGGTACACATACCAAAGTGTATTTAAGTATGCTCAACAGTGGGATAATGGTGGATGAAATGATGAAGGGGGCTGTCTTCGGTGTAGGTAATGTCTGGAAATCAGTACGTTTAGACCTGTGTACAGACATAGGAGGTATGGTCTCTTGTCAGACTAAAATGGATTTGTAAGGTAGTAGCTCGAAAAGGAAGAGGTAAAGCTGTGCTAGTTTGTGATGGAAAGGAACTAAAATCCAAGATCCAGACTTGTAGAACATTGGAAAGTGCCTGATTTGACTAGCCCATATCAGGACTGTTGGACTTTTTAGTACCAGAAAGAAAAAAAAGCACAGGAACTGTTTTGGTTTATATTTAAAAAACGGTACAAAGGAAATGTCTTCCTAGTATCATTTCTCTAATGATCAGATCAAAACTGAGTTCAGCTGTTTTTAAATTTCAACCTTTTTCCTCCAATGGGAACACAAATCATAGCACTACTCTATTTTCAAGTTCCTGCCTAGACTTGACATATAAATGCCATAAAACCACAGGAATGAATATCCTCCTGGTGTTTCTGAGCCAGCTTGGAGAATGAAACTCAGAATTTGAATGCAGAGCAGACAAAAAAGATTCACTGATTTTTGAGGCCATCTGAATGTGACCTCCTCCACCATATGCGTGATGGGTGAATTACTCAAGGATTTCAGCATAAAGACCTTAATACTTGGAGGTAGTATGTCTTAATGACTTAGAGATAGTCACATCCCTTGTGAAGCCTCACAAGCCTCGTAGCGGTTGGTGCTATATTTCTCGTAACTCTTAGGTTATAATGCTCATTCCATTAAGCTCATAGTATTTCTGAAAGACAGCTTTGATTCAGGAGAACAATAACAAAATGTCTTATGTTCAGGCTTCCTTTTTACCTCTCAGACTTGCTTGTCTTCATCAAATGTGCTATGGATACAGAAACTACTTGTAAAACTTTTCCCCACCCTGCCAGCTAATCAGCCAAGGGAGATGAAGCTATGTTCCAACGGTGATGTTGTGGCAGGTGAAGTCTTTGATTGGCTTTGGGCAATGCAGAAATGAAGGCACCTTCAGTCAGCCATTGTCTCATCTCAGACCCTTTGCTATGGGGCATTTCCCTTTGATCTCCAGGCTGATGCAACACAGGCTACCTGAAAGCACTATAAAGCTGTTTCAACATGGCCTCTCTTCCAGCCCAAGACCTTGGGAATCCTTTTCTCCCGTGTATTTTTTCCCTTGTTTTTAAAATGCCCTAAGGACCAGACAATGTGACCCTTGAGGGAGACCAAGGTATTCAGAAGAATTGAGAAGCATCAAGATGTTGCAAGATTTGGTGCACGCCTGCTGCTTCTAAACACACTATGTTCCTCACCAAAAATAAATGTTTATCAGAAGTGACATTTGAGTTCATCCCTAACTGTGGGCCAGGTCCCTGCATGGCGAGGAAGGGAAAAAGGAAGACAAGTTCATTTACTGACCTATTCTGTATGGATGTGGATGTCCTGGGCGGTGTCACCCATTGCCATGGAAGAGCTTCAGGAGATATGGGGTTGTGAATATAAATGGTTTGGAAAAGGTCAGAACAGGGGAGTAAGAAGGCTGTGAAGTGCGTGACTATGTTTTGGCTATCTGAGTGCATGTGATAAGGACTGTAGGAATAGCATGGTCAGGAAAACAGCGCAGCTGTATTTATAGCAGATGATAAGGAAATGTAAGTTTCCTTCAGCTGGGAAGTTGCTGCTTCAGATCACTTGGGCTGGGGCTGGGTGTGACTACCTGTGAGCGAGATGTCACTCTTCAGCACTGTGGTTTTTGAGCTCAGAGGTCGCAATGAGCTTCTCCAGTGGTCTCTCAGCAGAGACGACACAACCCCCAAGGTTAGCATAACCTTCCTGGGTAATTAATGATGCAGTTCCCTTCGTCTGATAGTTAACCTACGTGATTTCTTCTGTTCCCACTGTCTGCCAGACTGATCTGTAACAGCTTCATGCAGGTTGAGAAGGGGCCTCAAGGCATCAACAGCATCAATGACTGTACCCAGCTCTTCACCACCCCAGGCCCTGCACCATGCTTGTGTCAAGTGTGGACAGGGACCTCAGCATGGGTTTTGATCTAAGGTCATTGTGAGCTGGGAGGAGACTTGGGGAGTTTTCTGGGTGTGAGCAGATGCTGGTGAGACCATGGGTCTGATTTCTATAAGCAAGCCTCCCCTTGTGACTTTTGCTCAGATGAGGGAAATATTTCTTTTCCATGTGGAATGTGGATGTGGCTGAGAGCTCAGAAGAGCTACCCGGAGCTGGAGGATCCTCTCACAGCTAACTGCCCTCCTTTAATAACACAATGCTGCAAGGGAAAAGCATCATGTTTCAGGTTGACCAAGAAACCTAAGCTCTCTTGGTCTTATCCAGACCTAGTTGCAGATCCAGACCCTCTCTGCCTGGACAGTCTCAAAAAAACAGGGATTACCACCAAACCCCTCTCCCACAGCCTTCCTGGCGGAGGTGGGCGCTTGTGTATTTTATATACTGTTACTCTCTTTATTAGACCTTTCCCATCTTCCTCTCGTCAGCTCCTATTTTCACAGTCCCCACATGGCCATTTTTCACTCTACTGGCTCTCTGCTCCAGTCTTCAATATCCCTTAAAAAAAAAAAAAAAAAAAAAAAAAAAGCTGGCTCCTTTCCCCCTGCCCCCGCAATGCTTGTTTTGGTCCAGTTTCTCCTTGGGCAGATTGGGAGCCTGCAGTGCTGGAGGCGGTCAGCCGTGCAAGCAAGGAAGTGGCTCGGAGGGATGCCGAATGGCTTTTCCATCCCTCCCATCCCTCCCCGTGGCAGCGCTCAGGGGCAGAGGAGGGACCTGGGCTGAAGGAAGAGGCAGCTCCGGCCCCATGGTCTCCTGGGGGGTGGGATTCGCAGTCAAAGGGAGGTTACACAACCCTGCCACAAACCAATGTGCCTTCTGCTGTTACAGGGACTTAGAGGGTGGTGTGGGGCTGCTGCAAGGATTTTGGTATTGGTCAGGAACTGGGGTCCTCTTGGGATTCTTTGCAAGGGAAATGCAAAGGGAATTTTCAAGGGAATGTCCTCTGGACATTCTTCTACAAATCTCATTCATGTTCCCTATCTGCCCCAGCTCAGGATGCAGAGAAAGCTGCTTGGCCACTTTCTTCAGGTCCAACTGACCTTACAGAAATACCAGCAGGAGCTGCCACATCTCACAAATACTGTTTCCCTTCTTGCAGGGTGGCCCGTGAGAGCAAAGATGCAATAGTGGCCCCAGTTGCACCCTGCAGCTGTGGGCCACATGGTGTGCATGCTTAGTCCAGGCATCCTGCTCATCCTCTGCTCGCCCTTTTGGGTACACCCGTCCCATGCTGGCTGGACCCCTTGGCGCAGCCACAGCTGCTGAAGGAGGCCAGCAAGAAACAGTGTGGGGCTGCAGTGGGATTTTGGCTCCCACCCAGGATGTGTCACCCGGAGCTGGCAGGGCCATCTGGCAGAAGGCAGCAGGATTTCCCACGTCCTGACCCCTGCCTGGCCCTGCAGGCAGCCGGCAAGCAGGAAACATTGAGAAGGGCAAGACCCAGGCTGGCGGACAAGGGGGTGGTGGAGATGGCTGCATCAGGAGAGACCTCTTGGCAACACAGGCTGAGCCCTGGCCCCGCATCACCCAGGCAGGAGATTGCATCCAAGTGGATGCATACATTTCTCTCTTGGAACTCTTATCTCCTCCCCAAACACCTCTGGGGATGTGAGCCAAAAACAGGGGCAGGACCAGAGTCCTGCCTGCTCCCCAATTCCACACCTTGGCCAGAATGCTCTGCCTCTTGCCAGGTTGTTTTCTTGGCTTTGCTGTTTTCTTGCTGTCATTTTTAATGCAATCCTTTTTCAGCTTGTTGATGCTGCTCTGACAGATCTGAGGGCTCCTGTGAGATTAAAAAAGCCTGGACACACTGGTGAGCCCTGAGAGGTGGAGGAGGTGTTTGGGATCCCTGGTGTGGGGCAAGGGTATGGAAAGGTCACCCCAGCTATTTAAATGCTGACAGCCGTGAGCTGTGTCAGTGGCCCTGGCTCAAAGCCATGAGGAACGTGAGGTGGGAGCGTGCACTGAAACACCCGTTCCTGTGGCCCTCCTGTCAGGAGGTGCACTGAACTAGTTGAAGGACTGTGGTTTTGTTTGACCCCTTTTCAGGATGGTAAGTCAGCATGGTTTTCTAAGCTGACTATGCAAAAGGTGTTCTCTGTTTTAAGTGTCCGAAGGCAGCTTTTTGACAACATGTAACCAAAAAAATTGGGAAACAGGACATCTGTCTTAAGCAGACACTCCTTGCCAAAAGCTTTGAGCTTTCTGAATTGCCTTTTTGCCTTGAATGCACTGGCAAAGCCCTCGCAGCCAGGCTGGCTGGAGAGTGGAGCAATGGAGGGAGCAGTGCCTGGGCTGCTATGGATGAGCATCCAACACCACCACAGCCAGAGCAGCATGTTGCCGTGTCAAAAAATGTGATTTGCTGGCACGGCATCCCCATGGCATGGCACATCTGGAAGAAAAATTGCAGCATAATCATTCCTTAAATACTTCTCTTTTTTCTTCTCCTTTGTAAGAAATTTCCCTCTGAATTCCATAATTCCCTGAAATTTAAATATGTTCCCCCATCCACATTTTTTGGGCCCTTTAGAGTGTATACACACACTTCATTCTTGAAGGTTGCTCATGCGCCCTGGCTTGCTGGCTGTATTTTGGGTTGGGGTTTGTTTGGTTTAGACATACTGTTGTTTCATTTGTTTTGAAGATGGAAACCACACAATGAATTCCATGGATTCTGTGAGCAGTTATGAGTAGATGAGGATGAACAATTCAGGAAACAAACAAACAAACAGCTTGTTTGGTCGCTTAACTCTCTCTCTCCGAACACGTAGGCAGCTGTGCTCTTACACAACTGCCTGGAGTGGCATGAGGAGGCACCCCCACCTTGGCTTTTGTCACCTGGAGGTGACTGAGGAATGGTAAGAGAGAGCAAGGATGCTCCTTACACCTCTAAACATCAACTCATCCAACTTAATCTATATTTGGCATTTAAAGTGACTACGTTAAGGAGTATTTAATCGATGTTAATGAGCCTGCTGTTGTTACCACAGTGCAGGCTAGGAGGGCTCATGTATGCCATTACTACAGCCCGGGCTGCAAAATGGCTGGAGGGCTAGCACATCCTTATGGTGCTACCATTCTGGTAGAGTTAGGAAGGCAAAACCCTCTGCCTTTCCTTCTTTATCCAAAATATGGTTAGAAACATCAATGCATTAAAAAGGGAAGGCGCTGAGGCACAATGATGCGCATGAGTGCTCTGCAGGAGGGTGGCCTGTTTATTTACACCCATCTGCTTGTTTGTATAATTCCATCTTACCATGTTCAGACCCGTCTCCTGCATGCTCCAGGGCTCCTCTCGTTGTCCTTTTGTGTGCTTTCTTGTTTTAAACTTCTTATTTTAAAATTTATTTTATTTTATTTTATTT
>NW_009936455.1:18538-37040 GCF_000696875.1 Nestor notabilis
AGGTGGAAGGAAAATCCCCCAAACACATAGAATTGCTATGGGTCTTTTTCTTTGGAGGCTGAGCTCTCCCCAAAGGTGAGCATTTGTTTTCAGGTATGCATGAGTTCTGGTGGTACAAGCATTAACTTTAATGGTGCTTGTATATTATATCCCAAATGTTATATCTCAGTCCTGGATAAGCCTTGGCTGTTTGGTATGGCCATCCTCTATCCAGAATCAGGGATAAACAGGCCTCTCACCCATGATGCAGAGAAAGACATCAAGTATTAAATACACGGGATAGATGGAGATTTTGGAGGAAGGAATGGATGCTCAGTACTGCACAAGAGCAGATACCTGCTGTGGTGGGCTCCAGCCTGAAACACAGATTGATGCAGGAGAAAACTGTTGTGGCTGTGTTGATTTATATCACGTAAGAGTGCCCCTGTGACCTTTACCATCCCTACCAGGCTATGTCCGAATAACTGGTCCAGTGGTGAATGGTACCCTGGACGCAGACTGGGGCCTGACAGGTTGCCTGTGGGGTGCCTGGGGCGCATGTTGAGGGCTGCAGCAGAGAGCTTCTGCATATTTGATGGGTTTGTGTACAGATGTTTTGTAGAAGTGTTTACACCATTGCGTGCCTGTGCTTACAATGTATATGGTACATATGGGCATAAATCAGCGCCTTGACAAAGCAAGGCAAAAACATCCCAGCTGGCTGGGGAAACCCGAAGAGCACATTGCACTGCTACTGTATGGCGACGGCTTTGATTCAGTGCAAGCGCGCTACCGGGGTGGAGGATTTTTCCCAGGCCTGGGCTGTGTGCACATGGCCGGGCTGGTTTGCGTCAGCTGCTGACGCACGTCCGGGCCCTGCGACGTGAGTCTCGTGTGTGCTGCCCATCCTGGCAGCTTTGTGGCGGCCGGAGGAATGAAGGCGAGTCGCACCAGTCGCCAGGCTCAACGGCGGGGCATGGTGCCTGGCTGTGTCCAAGACCATTGCGCAAAGCATGGGCGCCCGCCAGCCGGCGAAGAGCACCGAAAATACCAGGGATGGGACAAGGGAGATGTTGTGGGCGCCAAGTGGCTTGCTCCAAAGCTGTTTGCAAGGAGACACTGCTCCAGCGCTAATGTTAGCCTGCGCTTGAGGGCAATGGTGAGGCAAAAAGCAGGCTACTGGCCTGGCCAGTCGCAGGGATGGTCCTGTCTGGAATTTCTGTGGCAGGGCAGAGAGTGGGGCTGTGCAGTGGGATGCAGAGGCCCAGGAGGAGCTCTCTTCTCTGGGGCATCAGGTTTCGGTGTGGAGACACCCGATTCCCTCTTGGCTCTTCCGGGCATCTGCCCACGCCTTCCCCTCTTGGGGGCCAAAGGCCAGGGAGATCTACTGATGCCCAAAGGGTGTCCCAGGGCACTGATCAACAGGAAGAGTGGAGGGGCAGCTTTCCTCCCCCTGATCGCCTTTCAGCCCCTGTGCCAGGCTGGAGCCACAGGTACAGCTGATGGTACAGGGGGAGAGGCAGAGTTTAAAAGGGAGAGGTTGCATCATGCGGGCCTGGGCTGGCTTTGGGAGGCAGAAACCTCATCTGTTAAACACATACCACCCTCCCATGCCCTCCCCCACCAGGGAACATTCAATCCTCTCTTTGATGGACATCCAAGAAAATACTTCTTCCACATCCTAAACTTGTTAGCACCAGTTAATCGTCTTAACCTTCTTCCCCTCCGAACACACACTCCAATGAGTTTCCCATCGCTGGCAGCCGTTAAAGATGCAGCGACACTTTTCGTGTCAGCCTTCGCAAGGAAGCATACAACCATTAATTATTAAACATCCAGCTGTCCCCCAGGTGGAAGAGCAGAAGCCCACATCTCATACTTAAACCGCTTCAACGTGACTGTCCAGTGAGTTACTTTGAGGGTTGATGCACTTGACGCGGCTTTCCCCTTCCAGGAGATAGACCAGGTTTCTGCACCTCTGTACACTGCCTCTTTGACATTCATAAGCATTGTGAAACATAAACCCTGGAAAAAATTTGCTTGCAATGGGATGATGGTCCAAAGCATCCCAGATTAATGTTACAAAGTGCTGGTAGCATGACAATCGAAAGGTTGGAGAGGCATGCTCACATGCACGGTCTGTGCCATGCAAAAAGTGAGGGAGAGCTGGCTGTGGCATGACGCCTGCTTAACTGGACCTCTCCCCTTCATTTTGTCTGGCTATGTCTCCCCTTTTCTACTTGGAAACCCACTTGTTGCCCATTGCATATCTTTGCTGTGTTTTCCCCAAAATAAGGTTGTGTTTCAGACAAGGGAAAGGTTACTCCTTGATACATCCATCCCCGCTGCTGTGCCAGTGGCTCTGGTGGGATGGTGATGTGCCCTTGGATACTGTCTACCTCTTACACATATGGGTTTGAACCGCTTGCACAGCCTCCCTGGACCAATTCACCTCCTGTTCCCCAAACCTTCCTGCTTTCCTCGCCCATCCTGTTCCAACCTGGCTGCCGAGGCTCGGTGTCTGTTTCTTCCTCATGCAATGTCTTGGGTATGCAGCACTGCAGCCGGACTGTGCAAGCAGGAGGCAATTAAATCAGCATATTCCCAGGGGGATGGCTGATTAACAGCACATTTTCCCCGCGCTGGGGGGCTGAGACACACACGGGCAGTATCAATCCATCGCTTGCCTCACTCCTTTCCCTTAGGATGCCTGGTTTTTAATTTTTGCTTTTCTTTTTATTCCTTTCTTTCAAAGAGAAGATGGAGATTTTATCAGCTGAACTGGAATATGAACTGACAGAGCTTTGTGCGAGGGACTTGTTTATTATGATTCTGTATTGCTCAGGGCAGCATGTGTGCTGTGCTGGGGACCACCCAGTGATCCCATCCACACCAGGCTCCCCTTGATATGCGGCTCAGCCACCAGCAGGTAGAGGTCTGTGGGCTGTGCTTTGCCTTTGGGAAGGGGTCTTCCTGAGGCTGAACCCAGTACTGGGTGGGTGGATGTGGCTGGATCCCAGTGGCTGCTCTTTGCTTTTCCTCCTCTATCATCAGCCACTGCTGTCCAAGGGAGTAGATGCTGCTGCAGGCGATGGCATCTGCTAGGAGTTGTGTGTTGGTCTCATCCTTGAAGTAGCTCAAGCACAATGGACTGGAATTTTTTTTTTTTTTTTTGCCTTTTTTTTTTTTTTTTATATTTGGTTTTTAAGTACTAGCTCCTTATTAGAGGGATTTTGGCAGAGGGAGTAATTGTCTCCCAAAACAGTAGTCATTGCCTACAGATTAACTCCCCCTGAAACCCTACCTTATGCAAGTGCAACACAGATGAAAGAGGGATTGAAAGCCCAAAAGCACCCCATAGAGCTTATGGATCTGTGGCACAGCCCTGGCCACCGTGAGGGAGCCACGTCTCATCCCTCTGTTCACCAAGGAGCAATAAATCCAGCCCCAACCTGTCCAAAATCCAGGGAGAAGCTGTGGTATTGTGAAGCTGTTGGCATCCCCTGTGCAATGTGATTTAACATGGGCTTAAAAACAGAAGGAAAGGAGAGGGGGAAAGAAATGTGTTTTTCTGAAAGATGTAGTGTCGTTTCTTAGTTTACCCTCAGTTCATGTGTGTGGTGATCTCTTGCTTATGGATGAACTGTGTACTTATAGCAAATGCAGGGGGGGGTTGTGGTTCCCCCCCCCCCCCCGGAAAACCAGGAGGAGATGAGGGTTATCAGGTGTAGTTGTGAATGTTTCTCTCCCTGAATTTCAAAGCCATCCTGAATAGATCTCTATGCTCTATTATTGCATTAACCAGAGTCTTAATGGGCAGAGGTCCTGGAGTTTCTTAGGACAGTGATGGGAAATGGCTCTCAGATCCTTTAGGAAAGGAAGCTACAAACGTGTGACTCTTGGATCGAAGGCTGGTGCGGGGCTTGTGCTGTCCCTGGTCCCACGTGGTTTGGCATGCATTCAGCCATTGCTGCCTCCTCCACATGGGTTTTTCCATGTGCAAAGGCATGTGCCCATGCAGCAGACTGCTGCAGACCTCAGGCCTCATTCCTCCTCTTTGCTCTTTTTTCCCTAAAATAGCGGGGGCTTGCTGTTTTGGTAGGGTTTGGGACCCTTTAGCAGTGGCTAAAACCCCACCAATTTTTTGCCAGGTGTGTGTCCCTGCAGCGTGTGTTCACCACACCCTTCATGTACTTAGGAGAAGTTTCTCTGTAAATACAATGCCCTTTCCCCCTTGTGCCCTCAGGGCCTTTCCTTTTGTCTGGGAGGAAGAGTTTCAGTGTAACTAGTGTCTAAACTTGGTTGGTTTTCCTCCAGGTTATTTTTTCTCTGCTCCAGAGTCAGGGGAAGACCTCTCTTCCATTTTCATTGCGATCTCTTTTCTTCTTGAGATTATAATGGGATCTCTCCCTACCTTGAAAAAATAAGCACCTTTATGCCTAAATAAGAAAAATTTTTGAGTCTCAAACAAGATGGAGGTCCTGACCAAGTTTAGCAAACTTATCCATTGAGTCAAATTTGCCACAATCAGGAGATGAGAGAATACAGGTGCTTTCCAGACCTCACTGTATAGGGAGGCAGCAGTTGTTTGGGTGTTATTTTTTGCCTTTCCAGTTCAATGGCTTTCTCTGTAGTGTATGCTGTGTAAAGCATTTGGGTTTGGCACCAGAGGTGACAGGGAAAAAATCAGTTCATTTTAGGTAAGGAAAGCCATGAATCTTTTTGTCCCTTTTAACTAACACAGGTTGTCTCCTGTGATATATATGCATGCTGGCCCAGCCTGGCTCCTACCAGGCAAAGCCCTGCGTGGGGGTAGGCAAACTAAGCAAACCTCTCAGAGTTCAAGATGTGCTAAGAAATCATTTGCTAGATTTGTATGAATGAATGAATACTCTTCTCTTCCTATACAATAAAACATGCTGAGCAAACCCACTTAGGCTCAGAAATCTCATTGCATTTTTCCTTTTGAAAGGATTAGCATAAGCCCCGCTCTCCTCCACACACTCTGTTTGGAAACAAGGCAGCGCATCAGGAAAGAGCCTTAAGGAGGAATTTATGGTGTCTCTAATTAGTCAGTTTGTTCCATCCTTGAAGAAGAGGATAATGAGCGACAGGGATGCATTGCCAGTCTCTGGAGGAAGAGTGCTGTGGCTAGGCTTATGTCCAACTGCTGATAGGGTAATTAGTGGTAACTGGGAGCTATCAATCATCTCGGGTGGAAAAATGTCTTGGTTAAAGGAAAGACCCTCCCAAACATTTAATAACTCAAAAGGGTGTGAGACAGGGTCTGGAAGACAGTACTGGCAGTCCGTGAGGTATTTGAGGAAGGAGTCTATTAAAAGATAAATGGAACACAATGGTCTTTTGTTCTGCCTCGGGTAGGTGACAGAATTTGCTGTTATAAAAGTTGCAAAGTATTTTGGAAGGAGGAAGGAAGAACAAAAGAGTTAGCAGATGGAAAAGAGGGAAGAATAACAAGAATTGGGGAGATGGGTGTGTGTGTGTAACAATGCACTAGATATTAAATCAGCTGCTAATTGCAAAAATGATAGAGGAAGAAAATGAATCTATGCAATCTGAAAAGTAGAATGTATCATTTACATTTTAAGTGCCTGATCAGAGAATTTATTTAAATATTTATTAGCTATAGTAAGTTCCAACTTTCTACTTTTCCCAGACAACCACATTATGAGAGATTGTAAAGGCTGTATATTTTTTTTTTCTAATTTTTTTTTTTTTTTTGCTTTACCCAGCCATGGTTTACTTTGGCCAGTTTTTCCCTGTGGTTCCTTCCTAATTCTGCAGCTATCTGAGGAATAGGATTTGTACAGGGCCTGACCGTGTGCTGAAGAAGCAGTCAGCTGCTCTATGCAGGAACATCAGACTTCTTAATAACCAGCTGCAGTCTGCAAACTGCTTTGGATCTCCAGAGCTTTCAGACACCACCTTCCATATTCTTGGCATGGAATAGGATGTGTTAGAGGATGTAGGGTGGGAGCTGCAGAGAAACTATCAAGCATCTACTCTGCCAACAGTGGGGTTTTACTAGAGTGGTAGCTTGTTGCATTGGCATGTGTGTCTTCAGACTAAGAGCTGGCAGGTCTTGTGGAAATGTCCAAGTGTTTGAGGTGTACTTCAAAAACACAGAAAGAACTGGAGGTGGGATTATGAAGGATGCCAAGAAAATGCTGAAGAAGTTCATTGTGAGTGAGGAGGAGACTGTCCTCCTCACTAGACCATGAGAACTGGTCACACCAGACAGCAAGGACACCAGGTTCCTAGAGAACCACTGCAAGAAATCTCTCAATCTTTGAGGGCTTTTGGAGGATGTGACATTTCAGAAGGTAAGGGAAGGCAGAGGTGGTGATGGAGAAGAACTTGGCATCCCTCTGTGATGAGCTAAATAAACATCATGTCTTCTGCCTTTACCAAGTTGTCTGCTGTTGACTTGTGCAGTGAGCCGAAGAGCAAGTTTCTGTTTGAGAACTGCACTTCAGGAGGCAAATGGGCTGCTGAGGGGGAGCAGTGAAAATGACCAGAGGTCTAGAAAACATGGCCTCTGTGGAGAGACCGGGAGAATCAGGTTTTGTTTAGTCTGAAGACAAGAGAAGACTGGGGAACAGGACAGCAGACTTCAAACACATAAAAGGTAACCGCAAAAAGGAGAGAAATAAAAAAAGCTGTTCTTTGAGTTTGCTGTGCATCAGAGGTCATCGACTGACTTAAACAACAACACTGGGAATTTTGAGTAGTCTCTAAGAAACATAATAAATATGACCTTATGAGTCAGGGCATGGGTATTGCCTGGACCAGATCACTAGGGAAGAGTGCAGTGTCTCCATCCCCAGAGGACAGCAACAGGTTAGGGAAATATTTGCCCAAATGGGCTAGGTAAAGACTTTTTTCTTTTGGTTGCTTTGAAGATGTTCCCTCCTTGATTTCATGTCCCTCTCATTCCCCAGGAATCCTTTAATCTCTGTTTGGTTTGCTCAGGAGAAGCAGAAGGGGAAGAGAAAGGGGATAGTCAAGAGCAGCAGTTCTTGGCTGGTTTGCGTGAGCCCGAGGGTGCACTGGCTCTTTGGCAGAAGGTGGTGGAGTGGAGTGAGCCTGTGACCATCCATTTTTAATTTACCATCCAGTGCTCCACACCGCTACTGGAAAACCCTGAGGCGCCTCCTGATCTGAAGCGCAAAATCCCACTGGGTGAGCTGACCCCGTGTGCCCTTCCCAGCCCTGTTTTCTCTGCTTTCTGTGGTGCTAAGTGCTTCAGCATGGCAGGGACAAATGCGATTGTTTGCTGCCTGGAAGGAGCTTGCTGACCCAGGGATGCCTGCCCAAAATAAGCATTGTTCTGCCTGGTGTCAGACATCCCACCGTCTCTTCCCTGGTGGAGCCAGGGGTGCTGTGTTTGTCCTGGGTACAGTCAGCACCATGCAGGCCATCAGCTCTTGGCCCTTTCCTGCCCTTTGTTTTTCGTATTTGTCAGAATGTTTCTGTTTGTCTATTGTTGAACCCTTTTCTTTGGCACTTTAGTCTGCCTAATGGGCTTGCTACGGTTATGCCAACGGCCCCAGTTTTCCTTACCAAATTCTTCTGGCTCTGGAGGCCAACTGGCTCCTGTTGTCCTTACAGACATTTCTTGAAACAAGTGGATGCTCGGAGATGCAGTTAGAGGCTGTGGCTTAACTCCAGTATCAGAACCTCTTTTATTTTCTGAGACTGTTGATTACTCAAGTTGATTTTTCTGTGAGGGTCCGCCTCATTTTTCGCTTTGGGCATGGCTTCGATGGCCTTCTCCTCTTGGTGCTGTGCTTGAGGCCGCCTACTTGGCAGGAGCTGGTGGTGGTGGTGGTGCACTGGGATGCTCAGAGTGCCTGAGCAGTGACTTTTTTCCTCAACAGCTGCTGATACAAACTGCCGAGTCTTGATGATGTCATGGGTTTGATTTCAGAGGCGAGCTTGAGTGACTGGCATAACCTGGTGCCTCAGCTGAGCGTTGGTCACATTTTTTGGCAGTGAAATCCAAATATCCTTTTCCCTGTCCAACATTTCTATGATCCTTTGAAGAACTTCTTGCTGCTCTGCAGGGTGTAGCTGAGAGGTTGAGAGAGGGATGTTTTGGGGTCAGAGGGGTCTGGTCTTAGCAAGGGGCTCATGCTCTCTGGAGAGACTTACATGCTAAGATTGTCTGCTGACAATACCTGAAGCAAAATTTCTGGAGGGTATGTTTTGAGTAATCACCATTGTTTAAAATTTCTCTTATTATTTTGAAAATTTCTGTTGTCTTTAATTAAAAAAAAATGAATTATGACAAGGCAGATGGCAATTTTGCCTTTCATTTGCAGCACTCTGAGTTAACCATCCCTCCACCTCCCCTTGTGTTATTTGTCCCCTAATGGAAGTAGGGAAGATGTCTCTAGAAGACTGTGAGTACCCTGGATTTGTTGTGTGAAAACTGCAGCATAGCCAGCCTATCAAAAAGGTGAAGTCTACTATCTGGGCTTTATGCACCCAACTGGGATCTGCCTGCTCCAGAATAGGGTCATGGTGTGCTGAACATCCATGAAGCCATGAACAAGGGGATCTCTGCCACCCTGGGTAAGGTCATGCTTGGACTGCTGACATTTTAAGCAGCATTTCAAAACTAATTGCCTGGCCACAGCTATGTTATTATCAATTAACATAGTCCTGAATGTCAGGAAGTAACTGTATCTCTAACTCACTACAGCTGCCTTCTGGGTCTGTGAAACGGCTGGATTTCCTCACAGGGGTGGATTACATGTTTACATCTCCGCTTCTGCTGGAGTGTGTAGTGAGGATGGCCCAAATGAGTGACAATAATATCTTTATGTTCCCTCTCCGTCCATCTTGTCTTGTGTACTCTATAGAGCAGAAAAAAAATTCCTCATGTGAGCTTCTAGAGCAGGGTGGAAGATACCCACATTGTGATCTCTGAAGCTGAGGGAATCTCTGCCACCGGAAGGTCTTTCTCCACACAGACCCACTCTAATACTGTCCAGCTTTTAAGATCTGATATTCTGGGATATGGGACTTTTCAGATTAGGATAAATATGACCCACTTACAAAAGAAGCATCCCTTCTGAGCCTGAAGAGGCTACAGCATGGAGGGTGGCTTTTTATCTCTTTGTGGGGGTGAGTGAAAAAGGGTCATTGCAGTTCTGTTTTAGTTAGTCATTGGTTGAATGGGCCATGGTGGAGAGAAAGTGAGCAGAAGGCTCTATGGCATGGCCTCTCTGTCCATCACAGGTGTACCCCTTCCATATGTGCAGTAAGGTGGACTTGTCCTGTCTGCAGACCATGGCTGCTCATTTGCTCACCTGGGCTACAGGAAAGGCAGAGCTTCTTTAAGGAGAGTTTTTCTCTGCATAAAAGCCAGAGCAGCTGAGAAGGGACAGTGCAGATGGTGCTAATTTCCAGAGGCCATATGTTTGGAGGGACCCCGGGTACCCCCACAAGAATTCTTTGTTTTCTCAATGTTCATTTTCAAAGGTGCTCTGGAGGTCTCCTCTTTGCAGGAGGCTGCTGCTTCCTCCCACTCGTCCACTCCTGACACATTTGCTCCATCCCCTCCTCCGTCCCCCGCTGCTCGACAGGCCCCGCAGCTGGATAAACAGCAATTGCAGTTGCTTATAGCCCTCCAGTGCCTTTCAGCGAGACGCCGGCATGGAGAGATGCTTCCTGAGCTGCTCATTGTGGGTGGATGGTCGTGCTGTAGCCTGCATGCCAGCACCAGCAGCACTCTGGTCCCACCAAGATCAGGTTCAAAACACACAGGATCTGGAGGTGTTAATTACAAATGTGGACTTCCTGTTCCATGCAAGGCAGAGGAATTTGGTGATCTGGGAGCTCTGGGTCTGTCTGCAGGCTGGGTTTAGCTACGAAATGGGCTTAGAAATGTTCATGGTAGCTTTGATTCCTTCTCCTTTGACTTCTTGTCCCTTTTCTGTTCACTGTTTACAGAAAGGGGATTTAGCTCATCTCCTAAGCAGCACCACCTCTGTCTCACCCAAAAAGAGTCTGCTGTAAACACAGGAGAGGAGGAACCCCCATAGATGAGATTAGCACTTGTGGCTGTTGAGGTTGGTTGTTCTTGGTCATTTGGGGAGCTCTTTGGAGTTTACCACCATCAAGACCTGGCCCACCTGAGGGCAATTAGGCATCTTTCTACACAGCTGTCCCAATCTGTCTGGGACTGCAGGAGCCAGGGAGCATGGGGGAACAACATGCAGTGATGTTGCGGTGATTCTGTTGCAGCTCATGTTGCTTTCATGAAGGGTTCTGTGCAGCCTGGTTGACTTGTAGGTTTGCTCCCTTGGCTTACAAAGGGTTGCCAGCATCCCTGACCAGGACAAGGTATCCCTGCCAGTCCCCTCCCTGGCCAGGGGCAAGCCCGGTGCATTGCATGAGCACAGCTGGTGCTGCCTTCAAGAGGCTGTCTCAGACTGGCCATCTTTGGTTAGAGCAGTTGAGAGCGGAGACATGAGGATTTCCTCTCTCCTTTGCCTGCTCTTTCTTCTAATGTGCATTAGGTTACTTCTTGTTATGTTTAAGACCGAGCCTCTTTAGAAGCTCTGCTCAGCCTTCTCATTAATCACCGTGACAGAACATGACAAATCCACTTTGCTGAAGCATTATTTCACTTTGTAAAATCCCTAGTGCTTTGCAACAGTTTATCCTGCAGCACCTCCTCCCTCCCCGCTGTCCTTGGCATATCTTCCATCCTCCTTTTTCAGCCCATGCAAGACGATGTTGCCTTTACAAGTGACTATATGCGAGGGCTTCTCTGTCTCCTGGGTCACATGGATGGTCCCGGCACTTGAAGGCCAGTCCCTGGATGGTCTCTACTGATTGACTTATTGTAGCCAAGACTGTGTCTCTGCAGCTCACTGATCTGTGTTTACACAAGACTCTGCAGGCCCCTTCACATAACCATTAATTTTATAGAGGGCATATAAAGAAGATGGGTCTCCAGTATGCCTCCTGCCTTTGATCTGTGTGGGATGCGTGGCTTGGTGGGCCCAGAGCTGCCAGCATTGCTGACTTATGTTTTCTCTCAGCAGTACTGCAATACCATTACAGGCTGTGCTGCTGTCTGGTCACATTTGGTCTGGAAGGGTACGGTGGCTCAGGGTTTGCTTGTCTTTAAATTTTTCTTTCAGTAGTAGCTAAGTGGCTTGGTTTATGCAGCCCATGAGTGCCCCAGTCTGCCCCTGTGCAGACAGGTAGGCGGGTTATTATGTGTCTATAGTGTTGCTAATGGAAATAAAGTCCGTATACTGGCAAGTTATAAGCACTGACCTCGTGGCAGGGTGCTCACTCTGAAATAAAATCTCTCTAAAACAGTCCTCTTGCAGAACTTTATTGTCATCCAAGCCCGACTTGGAAAAATTACTTTTTTTCTCACAGTCTGGCATAAATTAGGATTTCTGGATCTGAGCCTGACCTTGCCCTCCAAAATGAACTTTCTGATGAGAAACCCTTTTGTTGTTCAGACTTGGCATATCAAGTAGGATAGTGACCTCAGCAACAGCACCCGTGATAGGCAATTGCCAGACCTGGCAAGTCCAGGTCCCCCCTGAGACCCTGCCCTAAATTTGGGTGGAGTTGTTTTGAGTTGTTGAGCCTTCTGGCTGTGAATGTTGACTGTTCAGCTCTGTTGGTCACCATGAAGGTGATAAACATTTTATTTTGTTTTATTTTTTAATCAAAAATAACCTTTAAAGGTAACCTTTTTTGATCAGCCATGATGAAAGCTGAGCAAAAGCCTTTAGAGTGGCATTTACAGTGCAATTTTAGGTTACCAAAGCTTGATAGCCAAACCATTTGCTGAAGTCCTCAGTACGAAAGAGTCATGCTAAGTGGGAGATTTCCAGTGTGGAAAATGTTTGTTTATCCAAAGTCTCCAGTTTCTTTTGTGGACTTTCAGCCAGAGGCATTTTCAGGATGACAATGTATTCTGCAGGTGCTCACTGTGACATCCACCTCCCATGCAAAGAAGAGGTTGCTGCCTGTTATCTGTCAGCTCGCCTGTTATGCTGTTTAGTCTTACTTCCTGGCACTTCACATAAAGAGAGGAAAAAAAAATAGAAAAAAGAAAACAGAGTGTCTATAGAGTATGGAAAATGTAGAAACCCCTGACAGTTCTATGGTGTGTCTTGCTTCTCCCACAGAGAGGAAACCACAAAGTAGTCAGTCCAGGGGTTTCTTTCCGCACATACACAGTATCTGTCAGGATTTTGAGGAATTTTCTGGGAACTGATGAAAGAAATGTGCTGTTTAAGCCCTGATATATACTGTACAGTGGTTCTGTATGAGGGAGATGCAGTGCTCCACATTGCCAGTTTCCAAAAAGCTTTCCAAAATAGAAGAAACCCAAAGGATTTGAGGGAATTCCTTCCAAGAGGTTCAGAATGGCTCCTATGGGAACAGAGCAGAAGCAAAGGGAGAAATAAGTTTGCACTATAGAGAAAAGGTACCTGATGTGCTTAATAGCTGTACTTTTTCATTAACCTTTTCATGCCTTTGCAAGATCACCAATACTGATAGGAAATGTATAGGCATTTTAGCAGGAAAGGGGCTCTTTTCCTCTCCACATTCAACTTTCTCAACCCCAAGGGATGGGCAGGATGTGAGGGGAGTCACACAAGTAACAAGTCTCCTTGGCTCAGCGGTGTCACACTCATGGAGAGGACGCCCGTCTGCCAAAGGACAAAAAATGAGTTTAACAGTGTCAAGAGCTTGACTTGCATGGCCTTTCCAACACAGGGCTTTCAGAGGCTGCCCCGCACTCATGGTGATTGTAAAGCAGTGCTGCTAATTGTGGGGATACGTAAGTAATGAATAGGGAGTTTGTGGATGTGTGTCAGCAAATGTGAGCAGCATCAGGATCAACCCCAAAAGATGGAAGAGTGTGTTTATCTAGTTCTTTTGTTAGGATTTATTGCATTAAAAAAATTATTTATTGTTTATTTTTCTTCTGTCTTTCAGGTCCACCTGTAAGTACCAAGTCTATGGTTTTAGAAGCTGTTGACACAGAGTTTGCAGCCTTTTGCAGCAAAGTCTCCTGTCTGTGGTGTCTGGTGTGGTAGCTGCCTTCACAGTCCTGGCAACCTGGGACCTCTCAAACAGCAAGTACTGTGGGTGTTCAGGACCCATACTGGTGTGGGGTTGCTCTTGGCTGCATCACAGCTTCCCAGGGTGATGAGACAGAGGGAGCACAGGGACGGGGACATGGCAAACACGAGGGGCACATATATTTATTACTAGTTGGCCCCACATACCCTGGGGGAATCAGCTGTATGTGCTTCAATGCATTGGATGCCACATGCTGAATGAGACGTGTTTGCAACAAAGGGAAAGATAGATCACAAACACATGGCAGGAGCTGTAGGGACTTGTTCCCTGCTACTCTCGTGGACTTGCTGAACTGCTGGGACTTGAAGTGTAGCTGCATGATTATCAATTTCAGAGGAAAAACTGTGTTGACAGCTTCCTTTTTAAATGTTAGCTAATGCAAAACCTCAGTGCAGACTATTTAGGCTTCAGGAAAACAGCTAGATTATTGCAGAATTTTCTTACAGCTATTAAGAGACCCACAGTGAACCCAAAGAAGCAATACAAGGAATGAGACCATGTATCGACAACTCTCAGGATTATAAAGGGATGCTATATTGTCTCTAGCACGATCCTTCCAGAGGAAATGGTTTATATTCGTGTACAATAGAGTAACTATACTGGGTTTCTGTGGAGGAACATGAGAAGTTAAACATACGGTAGTCATCTTTTGTCTGTTCATGCAAAAATGTCTTAAACAGTTTGCAGATGATGTTCCGAAGAGAAGTAGTTGCTGCACAACCTATTTTCCCCTTTCATCAGGTCAAAATGCTGTAGACCAAAGTCCCACAGACATATGAGCACATCCCGATTTAATGACAACAATCTTACAAAAAATTGCACCTTCCAGGCCAAAAGGTGTGAAAGCATTTTACAGCTGGAATCCCTGATCCATGCAAACCTTCAGAGATAGCTGATCCCAGGGGCTTTCAGGACTGACTGCTGAAGAGGATGTATTTCAGTGTTAGCTTTGGGTTATTGGGAAGCAAGCACAGCTCCAGAGGGGGCTGCAAGTGGAGTCCAACTAGGACTGTCCCTATCACTCTACCCTGGGCAAGCATAGGTCAGTGCTAGGGGCAGGCACAAAATCGGTAGTGGTGGGGCATTTCTACTATTGCTGAGAGAAATTAGAGAGAAAGCACAGGGTCAACACAGACGTTTCCTGGAGAGCAGTCTGCGCCTTTGCAGGGTGAGGAAGACACACACTCCAGGATTCCTTTGCAGCAATAAGGTTTAGAAACTTAATATCGTAATGAAAGACTGAAGCCCGGCAGAAACACCTGGGACCACCAGAGAAGTGCTGACAATATATGCTACCGTATCCTGGCTGATTGCAATCTCTGAACCTCTCTCTGCATGCAGGCTTTCAGGACAGGCTGCGAGGGGTGCTTCAGCCAATGGAAATAACAAGAGGAAGTCAGGCAGACCGAGCATCGTTAGCCAAAGTGGAATGTCTTGGGCTAACAGCACCCTTGCCTCATTCAGGACCTCTGGGTTTCTGATCAGCTCAGTTCACTGCTGAAGAGTAAAGCGGAGTCCTCCATGTCACCATAGGAAATATTTCTTCCCTCTCCCTGTCCCCCCATATTTCTTGTGATTAAAACTGCATGGAAACTCAAGTTCATGAGCAACAGACCTGGGCTTCTGCCTGTCATATACATCGTGCTGGATAGTAACCCCAAAGCACTGATGACCCCGTCACTCTCTCCTGGTTTTTTATCCCACCTTGCAAAACACAGCATATTGGGCAGCAGGACTTAGCCCTCAGTGTTGGCTTGAGTTTGGGGATGGGCAGAAATACTCATTAGAAGTGCACTGATCCTTGCTTGTAGTCCAGGATGACGAGGAGAAAATACAGGGAAATGGCTGAGCAACACCCCAGTGGCCAAAGGGGCCTTCAAGCTCTCCTCTTGCCCAACAGATGCTCCTACCGTTGTTCTTGAAATCATTTGATGCTTTGGTGAAGACAGGGGCAACCCGCAGTCATGTAAGAAATTTGGTGAGATTGGGACTAAAAGGGGCAAAGGAAGGAAGGAAATGATGAAATCATGCAATAGTCCAGAGGTTCCCAGACTCATTTGCCGTCTGGACCACATCCGAAGGAAAGGATCCTCTCACGGACATTTTCTTTCCCATTTCTGAACATGCAACATTTCTGTGGCAACTGCAACAATTCCATACATGAAAAAATAATATTTAGCAGATGGAATATCAGGAAAAAAGTCAGAGCCCTGTAATTAGCTTGTTCTCCGTAGACATGCAGATACCTTCAGAGCCTGTGTGGAGAGCTGTGGGTAGAGCCATGCCAAAAGGAGAGAAAACTTCACAAACGGGAGATTAGGAAACCAAAGCAATCAGAGCTCATGGTCAAGAAGCTATGGAGAGTTTTTTAGCTATTCTGTTTCCTAAACCCTTTCATGTGATTTCGTCTCTTTATCATGCCCTTTCTTCAGAGTTTGAAGCTAACTTTCGCCATTTCAACGTACTTTGTTTCAGGGCCTTACAGGAAGACCAGGGCTCCCGGTAAATACTGCATTCTTTTCTTTTTTGCTCCCTTATGCTCTGTATCTGGCAGTACTTTCATCAGTAGGCCTCCAGGGTTTGTAAGCTGGGAGAAGGTAGTAATCTTGCATAGCAATCCTGATGTGGAATACCAAATCCAAACAGCATGAGACATGGCTTGTAACAGAGTAGGGACCAGAGCAGGAGCTTTGTAGGACCAGACTTAAGGGTAACATAATCCCTATGAATCCCCCTGCATGAGGGAAACACAGTATGTTTGAAGATGCCTTTGTCAGCTTGAGGGTCTGGTTGAAGAGGTGCAGTGTGCACTATCTGTGCTGATGGGGCTTGCTAATTGCAGCAGGATTTTAAAAGGCCTAAGTCACTCTG
Organism: Nestor notabilis; assembly: GCF_000696875.1. Classification (NCBI taxonomy): domain Eukaryota; kingdom Metazoa; phylum Chordata; class Aves; order Psittaciformes; family Psittacidae; genus Nestor; species Nestor notabilis. The sequence goes on from NW_009936455.1 coordinate 34,544, forward strand.
GGACAAATGTAAAAGTCTGTAATAACAGTGTCTGCATCTGAGAGAGAGAGACATGAGTGAAGAAGGAGCATAGGGCTTGGCGTGATGGCTGTGTGCTTTCCTGGCGATGGCTCCCTGCTCCCTGGGCTGCTGCTCACCTGGAGAATGCAACAGCCATAACAGGCAGTTTCCTAATGAATGAAATGCAAACTCTGTTGCTCTCCCCCTGACTCAGGACAGAGGCTGCTTGCTGCCTTTCATGCTTCTCTAGCTCCAATGTGTGAGCCGCAGGCAGCTTTGCATGACCTCGTAACCAGCTTACATGGTATCATCCACCTCTGAGTGCTCTTTCCTGGCTCCCTGTCACAGGCAACCTTTCATTATAAACATCTGGCATTCATTTGCTGTCCTACCGGGAGCTCTCCATTTGCTATTATTGCTTGGAGGGCTGTAACACTGCGCAGTCACATACCAGGCACAGTGCCATCAGGTACCACTCCAGTACCAGGTACTCGCTGGAGACACAGTTCAGCCCTCACCTTGGGCTCTTCCTGCTTGGGCACAGCCACTGCAGAGCCAGGAGAAATGGAATCAGCTTTTACCTCAAACCATGAGGGAGATCAGCCTAAGCTCAGGTCTGGAGGAAAGCAGCATTTAAGGGACTAAAAGCACAGGAAAACTCAACATTGCGTTCTCCAGCAGCCACAGATTAATCCCAGGGCAAGATGCTGACACCAGGAGTTTAGCTTGCTGCCAGCACACAGAGACAGGCAAATATTACTGGGATTGAGAACCTACCTAATACCCTAGAATGAGTAGCTTCCTATAATATATCATCTACAAAATTTACAATCAAGCAGCTGCTTAGTGTTTCATCCATCTGCAAGGGATGCTTTTGCAAAGCATATGTTGTTTTTCAATTTATGAAAACATGCACTGCATGGGAAGGAATGCTGCCAATACTCAACAGCCCCCCAGCTACACAGAAGGAAGTGGCTAAACTTTCACCAAGTGATGGTTTGATCCTGGGCAATAATGTCTGAGTTTGGGATGCACGGCCAAAGGAGCCTCTGCATACACCCAGCAAAACAGAGTTGCATGCATTCCCCCATCCAGAGATTTCAGACTGCGTTCAGATGTTGGGACTGAGTGGGAGGAAGGCACAAAGAAATGGCACCAATGGAGCTGCTGTATCCAGCTGCAGAAACCAGAAAACCAGGTTTACATCTACAGGCACAGGCAGCCATTGGCAGGGACACTCTGTTTTATATAAGGAAACCCCAAACACTGCTGGAAACAAAACTGAGAGATTATTATCATGTCATTTTTGCAAAATATAGAGCAAAAACTACATAACTGCTGAAGCCGTATTCATCAAAATCCTTTAGCAAGCAGCTGCTATCTTCTAAATCTTCACGGCCTTCAGTTTCGGTGACCAGGAATGCAGAGGGTGTTGATTTATTTTTATTTTTTTTCTAATTTTTATTTTGGCAAATTGCATGGTTAAATATAGAAAACTGCCTTGTAGGTAAGTGGCTGAAGAAAATTGCTGCCAGTCTTGTGTTCATGCGTTTACAAGGCTTTGCTCAGTGTCGCCTGACCCAAAGTCATTCCCCAAACCACTCTTTGGATTGTTCACACCATGACAATGCACTGGGAAGTATCTCAAAGGGGTAGAGGACACTGAACACGGCTGCTCATATGTCTTCTTCCAGACATGCTTTTTCCTGTGTCAGCTTGTTTTCCCACATTTTTCTTTTGCTTCTGGACAGGACTGTATTTTCAAGTCTAAGAGAATCCTGGTTTAAAGTGATAACTCTATAAATAAATAGCTAACACCCAGATGACTTTGGTAAAGAGAGAGGAAAAACGTGACAGTTTGCTGCTGCAGGAAACCTGTTCCCAAGACCTGGATTTTATGAACCATTGGAAATTGGGACTGTACTATATTAGGCTGAAAACTCTTGCCCTTTTGCTGCATAAATCGCCATGTGTAATTTCTGTTGTGAGATACGCTGGTCTGTCGTATGCACAAGTCAACTGGTGGCTTATGCATGTTCTTAAAGACAGGTTCAGCTACATGCAAACACACTTTCTCTCTAACTTGCTGTCTCACTGTCTCAAAATCCCTGGACACTTGCACTGCAGTGTGAAGCCGCATCTGTGGCATAGCTCATTTGTGCTATTTTATAACCTTGCTTTCGGCCAGTTTCCAATTGCCTCTGATTTTTGCCTTAATTGCCAGGGAGACAAAGGTGCAATGGGGATCCCTGGACGGCCGGTAAGTGAAAACCTCTTATATGTGCCTTGTTCTCCCCATCCTCTTCAACCCCCAAGATTTAGGACAGGGCTTTCAGAATGATCCTTGGTGGGTGTCATTGTGAGCAAAGCCACCTTCCCTGAGTCCCACACCCGAGGGACTCTCCTTGTCACAGCAGAGCAGGCAGCCCTGCAAACTGTATACATGCTGGGGGGCTGTTTCCATCCCCTCTGCCATACTGCTCAGACTCCTCTGGTT